>NC_089751.1:343944-488944 GCF_040412425.1 Macrobrachium rosenbergii
TCAGTAAATTAATATTTAAACTCTTCAGCCGAATGACCCACGTAACAGTGGCAGACTGTACCAATATCTCTGGGGTTAGGAGTAGCGATCTCTAGTTAATTCACAGCGATAAAGAACTTGGAATCAAATTAAATATAATTAATTCAAAGATAAAAAGTCAGATCGAATTAATTTCATGCTAAATTCTCCCAAACAAGGATACAGGCCAAGGTAAGTAATATTAAGAATACCAACATAATTTATAATAATAAGAGGAGAATGTAGGAAGAATTTAAAAAAGAAGAAACCTGCTAGTGTGCATTTACAGTTTTACTTATTTACCCAGGCAGTGTGAACTTCGCTTGCTGGATACTTTCTTCTCTCTCTCTCTCTCTCTCTCTCTCTCTCTCTCTCTCTCTCTCTCTCTCTTCCATTTCTTTTATACATTTACGTAAGCTTTTAAGATATCTCAGAAGTGTACGTGCACCATCTTCATTGAAAGAACGGGGCGACATAGGAATAATTAATTAAAATAAAACATAAAAAAAGAAACACCTCTGTCCCACAGATAAATGAGGATAAATTAAGATTAACCACAATTATTGAAAACTGTTTGCCATGAGTGGTTTTTTTTTTATCCAGACTCAAGCATAAAAGCCTTATCCCTTCGCATGAAAGGAAGTAGCACAGCTGGTACTAGGAACTAGTCACCTACGAAGGCCAAAGCAACCAAAATTGATTTTTCTTCTCCACAGTGCCACTAATTTGAGGCACTGTCACAAACTGAAGTGCTTACCTATCTCTTTCTTCATACCTTCCCTTTTTCTCCTACTTATTAGTTACACTCTGCTTGGGCAGAGTTCATTTTCCCTTTAGTGCAATTCGTTGTACTCCAAGACAAGTGTTGATTCCTAGGAATGCACTGGCACCATAGTGCCACCAAAGAAAAAAAAAAGTCCTTTGTGACTACATAAGCTACACCTGTACCTAGAGATACAGGGTGCCATCAGCGTGACCTTTGCACAGCGCACTCAGCCACAGTGCTTCCTTATTAAAAAGGTGCCACACCACTGAAGTGTCACCTAAATCTGAGGGACACTTCCTCAATTCCAAAGTACATCCAGTCAACCCAAGTAGATGCCCTTACCTACCAGAACCATGGCGACAGAACATTACAGAGCCTTCGTGGATCTGGGGAAGGAGGCAGGTCTCATGGGACCAGAACTCGCCAAGTGGGACAAGGAATAGCTGGATGACTTGGCCAAGCAAGAAAGAGAAAAAAGAGTGGAACAGCGGAAGGAGAAGGAGGAGCAGAGGAACCATGAATTAGCCCTCAAGGAAAGTTCTCAAGCTCTCAAGGCAAGTTAGCTAGCTCTCAAAGAAAAGGAACTCGAGCTGGAGAAGGCTCAACGGGAAAATGCTGAAGCCATGGCTATCCAACAAGCCTCCAACCCCACACCTGCTGCACCAGATGCTCCAATCTCAAGCATTAATTCCCCAGTCCCCAAGTGGACTGAGGAAGAGCCAGAAGCATGGTTGGAAGAAACAGTCACTTTTTGAAAACTACAACACCACTGAGACAGAGAGGGCCTAAGTGATTGCCAAGCACAATGAAGGAAACCTAAGGCAGCCCTCCACTCACTGGAGAAAAGTCTAAGAGGCGACATGGTAGAAGTTTGTAGGGTTGTAACGGAAGCCCATGAAATAACCCAGAGAAATGGAGACAGCGGTTCTGAGGTCTTGCCAAGTAAGTTGGCTGGTCCTGGACTGAATGGGACTGTCACAAGACCCAGTCTAGTACCCACTGGTTCGGCTCCCTGTCGTGCACTACATTCAAGGACCTATTCAATTGCACCGTGCTGGAGGATCTTTTCCAATGTGTGCCTGGGCCATTTGCTGTGTATCTCAGTGATAAGCAGCCCACCACACTTATGAAAGCCTGCCGTATGGCCGATTCGTTAAAAATCTACAACCAGTTCCACAGCACACCTCAGCAGCACATAGCACCACCTGGGTATCTCTCAGGCTCATCTCGCCTAAAGAATGGACTACTAGCAAGCCTACATGCATCCACTGTAAGAAGTTGGGGCACACTGAATCTGATTACCACTACAAGTTGGGCAACAATAAGCAGCCTTCTACTAACAACCAGAACTCCTGTCCTTCTATGTCCACTCAACCCTCTCTACCAACAGTCACCACAGGTCACCGAGCCCCCACAAAAGGCTCTTGCTGATCCTGTGGTGATGCCGGCCACTATAGTGCTGGACATCTGGCCTGCCCAAATCATGTCCCAGCCACCAAGTTCGTCAACTTCATTAGCCGTGGCCGGACAGCAGAAGATGCTTCACCCCAAGAGGCTGGATACCCAGTTCATCTCGGTGGCACCCCTTAATGTCTCTAGCCTGCCCGTGGCCCTACCATTATTATAGGTCAAATCGCAGTGTTCATAATTATCTATCACTAGTCCTTACAACTGTAAATCCATGCTTAACATACAGACAGCTAATAATTTTGGCAATACAATAAGAAGCCCTTAAAATCGCTTCTATAATAATCTTAGTAATGTGAGTGGTGACAAGAATTTTTATATCAAGCATAATAGCTAAAGTAATTTTCAGTGTAAGATGACTTTTAAGAATTATAACCAGAACTTTCATCAAAGTATTATACACGTTAGTAGCAAGAACAATAGTTTATCACAGATATAATTAATTTCTTTTATGAACAACTACAAAACACTATAATGTAATAAGAGTTTCCTGAAGGCAAACCTGTCTCGGCTGCTGCATATTTGATGTTACAAACATAGTTTTAAATACTCCACGATCATGGTAATGAACGCAGTGAAATGGAAGTTAGCGTAAACAGTTTTCAGATGCAAATGTTCCTAGTTTATTACATTTGTTTTCCTCAAGATTACATTTATTTTCCTAAATATTTTTAAGAAGCCTGTTTGTTTTTAAGACACTTAATATGCAGTTAAGCCCGTTTCAAACTTTTACGGACAGTAAAATTCCTCGGAACGTTAATTATTTTTAAATTCCTATCAAAAACAAACCCGATTTACAGCTCGTTGGTATGGTTGTAATAAATTATCAGTTCTAAGTACAGTGCAATTTAGTGCTGTTACTGGTGACTTCCTTATTATATAATTATTACTTATGCATCCTGTTGTATCGGAAATGGGTGTCTTAAAACGACATTGTTACGCTACGAGCAAGCGGGAACTACCAGTTAAATGAAAAGTTTTCATGTATTCACACTCGTTTAACTAATGTTCAGATTCAGAAACATCTGTTCTGTAGGATATTATTATTTCGGTGAGTCCATGCGTATTTAATCCGTTTCAGGAATAAACGATGCAGTTTAGGATAACACAGTTTCCCATGTAATTATAACAGTAGAGGGGAATTAGCAAATCACCCGGACAAAAATCATATAAAGCTGACAATCGGCACAGAGGTCGGGGTTAGTGTCAGGAATGGCCGAAAAAAAAGCCCCGTTGACTGGGGATTGGGAACTCCATTTTTGGTGGGGCTGGGGTTGGGGGCGGGGAAGTAAAATACAAATGGCTTGGAGAAAGTGACGGAACTTTGCGCATGCAGGAATGAATGCGGTTTGCTTTTGACCATACATGTCAATAATCAAAGTGCCAGAGCTTCGAAATAAGTGATTTAATCATACTGAACTGAACTGGACTTGATCTATGAAGATTAAATGCTCCTTGGTAAATCACAAATTTTGACGAAAACGACAAGTCATTCATGTCCGGGTGAAAAAATAAGTGATTTTCTTTTGAGACTATGTACATCCACTTGTCAGTGTACATATATTATTTCAAATAATAGTTCATTTATTTTACTATACAGATCTTTAATCAATAATTCAGGAAATATTTAAAGAACATGGCTGAAGTTTGTGTTTTGTGTGAAGAAGGTTTTGATCAAGAGTCCTCGGTCAAGTACATAAAAAGGGACTAATACATTGATTCGGATCAGTGAAGAACGAGAATCACATGACTTATGCAGGCATTGTTTATCTATTCATACATTCATTTTGTATACTATTTCCTATATTTTAGCTTGTGAAATTTTTCGTTCGGTAGCTGATTGCCTCTATGCATCTTACGTTCATGTTCTCTTTAGGTAACCTGAAGACACATCACGGCAACCGGAAGCTGGGAAAATTCTGGGGCACCATACATACCAAAGAAAATTTGTTGATCTTCGAAAAAACCCGAATCCTGCTAGTGTTGTGCCAAGAAAAAATTACGATAATGGACCGAAAGCACCTTTGATTGGAAGACATCCTGTTTTCTCTGCACAAAAACAGCAGAACATAAGAACTCATCAGTTGCTAGAGTAGAAACTCTTCCACCGATTGAAACGCTGACTAAGCGTTGTGCAGTATAAGTAGAGGCGACGAATGAGGAGATGCAGTACATTCTCGCTTTATGTCATGTAATGATCTGATTGCTGAGGGGGCAATTTATCATATTTCATGTATGAATCGATTCAGACTCCAGATCAACAGTGAAAACAAGCGTAGACGTCCATCACATTCAACAATTATGGAAAATTTTCGGAGAATTTTTCAGTGGCTGGAAGAAGAGGTTGATAGTGAACTCTATACATTATCAGAAGTTCACAGCAAGCTGGAGGAGCTCGGCAAAGGCAGTGAATGTTACTCTACGAAATCTATAAAACGGAAGCTAGCTGAGCATTATGGAAAACATCTATTTTTCAGAAGAAGTCCCTGGTCAACCAAATTTCGTTTGCTTCAGTGACATGACCTCTTTTATATTAGAAAGCTTTAAGAATAGGAGAGAACAAATACCAAATGACATCATAACTACTGCTGCCAAAATAACCAAAAGTGATTCAGAGAGATCACCGCTGATAAATCAAAATATCCTTCCACTGAAGAGCTGAGCGATATAGATGTATCTTCCAGTCTTAAACAACTCACCATAGGCCAATGCATCATACAAACATCAAGACCAAGATCATTAATAGTACCAATACCCTTTGGAATCGGCATTGATATTGACAAATCATTTGGTGCAAAGTGGCTTGTGGATCACCTGGTAAAATTTGGATTTTCTGTCACCTTTGATGAGGCTAAATTATTCAAACAATCTTCTGCAGCCAGTCAAGTCACCACCTTTGAAGGTCAGGAACTCCATTTTACCTGTTGCGAGCGGCATACTACCATGAGCAAAGAGATAATTTGCAGATTATTCCATGGAAAATGCTTGACGATAAACTTAACTTAGAGCCTACCAATTGGAGTTGGAAACAAGTAGATAAGTATTTAGCTTCTATTCCAATACATAAAGATATTGCACCTTCGAATTTGTTGAAAGGCATTCGGTGCATAAAAAAAAATCAGTGTGGTACAAATTTGTGTCCCTTTAAAAGACATGACTTGAAATGCATGTCACCATGTCATGGATGTTAAAGAGAATATTGTGATAATATTATTAAGATTCTGTTAATCAAATATTCTTAACTCTTTATTTCAAAGTTGAAGGAAAAGTCATCCAAATTAGAAAAAACAGTTGAAGACATTTTACAATTTTCTCTATTTCCCGTTTGAAATATTAGCGTTGTTTTCTTAATTCTAAAGTTTAGAAATTTAAAAACGAAACTTTGTTTCTTTTTGTAGGCAGTTGAAGAATCTGGTGCTGTTGAAAGGGAAGATGATGGAATAGATATCCTAGAATCCATAAAAGATATTATATTCTAACTGAAAATATTTTGATGAATGAATAATCTGTACTACAGAAATTTGTATATGATTTCAAATCAATTCTCCTTTACCTGATCAATTTTAAGAAAACGTTCATAGCTGAGAGAGAAGAATAAAATTTCTTATCCAGTGATGTATAAGCTTTAATGATTTGTCTATCTCAAAATTTTTACCTCTCGCCCATATACCCCTCCCACCCAAAAACAGCGTTCCCAGGTTCCAATCAATGGGGCTTTTTTTCTGATGTTCCTGACACTATCCCTGACCTCTACACCAATTTTCAATTTTATATCATTTTTGTCCAGGTAAGGGGGGTATTTTGACCTATTTCCCCTCTACTATAAGTGAAACACAAGTTCTTAAAACGAATATTCCATTCCATGTCATGGTACCAGTCAAAATGGTCATAGCGGGATCAAAAATGATAATTTTAATGGAAATACTTCTTTTGAATGAAACATATCAATTTCAAGATTTATCACCCGCCGAAGTACCATATACAGTTACTAATAATGATAAATAGTTTTTAATATGAGTTTTCAATCATTTAATGATTTATTTTGATAAAGTATACATATTTGATGGACACTGAACTCTTTCATTATGCGATAATAATTGTTGCTAAAGTAAATCAGGTTCCATCTATGGAAGGCGAGCGGATTCTCCAATTAATTAACATTCAGTTATCCACTAAAATCCCTAATATTCATGTGAGAGAGCATTTTGCAAACCTGTTATGTAGGTATCATGATGTTTGGAATAGGTATAATTAAAAAGGAAATGGGACATCAGTGATTTTATTAGTTGTATCAAATAAAACCGAACGTGAAGAGTTTGTGTTGGTACTTGCATACTTATTGCAGAGTTATTCTTCATTGTTCCTGTACCATATACAGTTAATATTTTGTCTGTGTTAGTTAATCATAAGTATTTTACTTTTTGGATTTTCTTGGGAAGTTTCCATCGAATACATTTGTCTGAAAACGCCTACAGCAGTCCATGTGGTCGTTTTGAGTCGTTCAGAATGTCATTTGGGTTGAGATACGTACATATCACGTTCACTAGGATGATACTTTCCGTTTTGATGATATTTTATTTCAATATTGATACTTTAGTTTTAGCTAGTAATGTTTTTACGAAGGTTCAGGGAATCCAGTTCGAAGTTAGGCTCTCTAAATGTAAGATAAGTTGTCTTAATAGTTGGTTTGAGTTGTTTAAGTTGAAACAAGAGTTATTGTGATTTTTCCTGACCCTACCATAATTAAGGGCGTCCAATAGTACTTGGGGATAACATTTATTATTAAAAGGATTTTTCTCATTTGTGGCTAACCATCTCATAGAATTAACAAAGGATGTTGTTGATTTTCTTTTTAGGGTAGTTTTGATACACTTAAGCAGAAATTGTTCCCCCAATTTATTACTTTATCAAAGCCATTTTCCTTGCCGAATATGCATCTCTTTTATTACAATTAACATTTTTGGGTACATCCACGTAAACAAAGTCAAGTAGGTGCATTTTTGCTATCATTGGTGTGCAAATCAAGGTTATAGTAATGTTTTGTGCGATACTAAGTTTGGTTACAGTTCATGCATTGTGCAACATTTAATTTTTATATAGCTATGATTTAATTTTTCTAATGGGTCATAAACCACTTAGTGATTTTTTCAAAGGCTTTTTCAAAGATTTTCAGGCATATGGTTTTATAAGAGTCTGACATTCAGCTTATACGTGTTTAGGTGACATTAATACTTTTGCCGACTGTGTACCATGATATTTCTTATGATAGGTTTGGCTTTCTTTATTAGGTGATGGTCTTTAATCCTAAATGTCTGCATAATATCTTGACTGTACAGTCTGCAGTTTGCAGTCTACAGTTTGTAGTCTGAAGCTTGAAGTCTGATCTATGATTTTTAATGTCTGCACCCTTTAAGTCTTTTGATAATAGGCCAAAAGTGAAATGATTCCTTTTTATCTTTTGAATCCGTTGGTGACCAAGCGTAGAGTTACAATATGCTAATTCGCGAACAAAAGAAATATTCTAAACATAGCAAAGTATAAATGCCTTGCTAGTCTCTGAGGATTAAATTTTTCCATACAAATTATTTGATGAAAATATTATTACACTGACGGCGATGTTTTTGTAGGAATCTTCCTCGTAGATATAGGTATACTATGAGTACTCGTATAGATCAAGTTATTATACATAGGAGTTTAACAAAAAATGTTCTTGAGTGGGGTTCCATATCAGTGAATACTAGTATTGATCTAATATTAAACAAGAAGTCTCGCGAGAAATGTTCCTGCGTGGTTGCTTGTTAACGAGGTGAAAACTCATGTTGGTCTTCCTGTTATATTTATAAAATACATATAAGTATATTTCATAGGTTGGCCATATTTATAGATATCTATATTGTGAGGTTAGTCGTAAGAATAAGGGATATGTGATGCAACAAATGCATTGAGCTTCAAAATTCCTTTGCACTAGAGCAACTAGATTAACTGAATAATATTAATATAACAAGGAGAAATAATAAAAATAAGTTTTTAGTAATAAATTTTACAGAAATATTTTCCTCTGAAGAGTAGAACTGCACAAGCAAGTGTCCATGTACATGATGTTTTATATGCCGTTAAGCCGGTATTTCGAACTGTTTAAAAGTGCTCAAGCATTGTTGAACTCAAATGTTTCAGAGCTCGCTGAATATTCTATAGATACTTTGAATATTAACACTTAAGCTTATCAAGTCCGTTTGACTTGTGGAGAGAATTAATATGAAGTTCTTCACGCTGCTACTGATGTATGGTTCTTTAAGTTACTATAGGGTTTGGAAATTCCGGCAGTTACGTACACGATTAATTTTGCTTTTGTTAATGCATTAAAACGCATCATTATGTTGGTTGTATGGTTTCATATGATATAGAATAATAATTATTTTTTATGCTCATTTCTAATGAACCAAAACAGTATCCAGAGTGAAATATCAGTAACCAGTAAGGTAAGGTTTAGGTAAGGCTTGACTTGTTACTCAATTGGTCTTAGATGTTATAGTTATTATGAAAATTAAGAAGACAGCTATGTCAAGTTTAAGTGTACGAAATTGCTGAAAGTTTTGTAAAGCAAAATCCCAGAATTACCTTAAATATAAAATTCCTCCTTTTTTTTTAAATGTTCTTAGTAAACAGTTTGAAAATTAAATTGACTAAGTCTTTATGTATTTTTAATGGGTTATGTTTCTTGATTTGGTTTAAATTTGTTTCAAGTTGAATTAGGAGGTTTTCTCATTTATTTTATGTTCTCTTGCTTATATTACTCCATATCATTAAGTGTAGGCATGTTAACAATGATATCTTTATGTAATGATTTGAAACGGAAGAGGTGGGCAAATTAAATATAGGGAACTTAAATATCGTAAAATGGGTAAGATACGTGGATTACATCTTGATTATTTTTAAGGGAGAAAGGTAAGATCTACACAAGTTCCTAGAAAACATAAACAAACTAAATGAACACATCAAGTTCACAATAGAAGAAGAGAAGGAGGGAGAAATTAATTTCTTGGATGTCCTGGTAAAGAGGGGGAATTTAAAATTAAAAGTATACATATGTTCTCCAGTCATAGGAAAGAAATAAAAATGGGAGTAATGACAGGGTTGTCCATTAGGGCTTATAGGATTTGCAGTCCCGAATTCTTAGACGAAGAGCTGGAGTAGCTGGGGAGAGTTTCAGGAGATTAGGATACCCTAAGTACTGGTGGAAGCGGGGATACATCAAGGCAAGAAAAAACTATTTTGAGGAGACGGAAGGGATAGCAAAGGAACATTTGGTAGGGAAGAAAATGATTGCATTCCCGGACAACAACAATATTACACCCACCAACAGGAAGCTAGATAATTTCAAATTGATAGGCAGCTGCAAAATCACCATTAGGAACAAAATAGTTACAAACAAGAAGTCGGCAGAGGGGGGAGAGATAAGAGAGGCGGTATATATGGCAGTATGTCTAGACTGTGAAGATGGGTACTATGGCAAACAACACATACAGAACATGCGACATTATAATCAGACGTCGGCAGCTGCCAAACATTGTTGGGAAAAACACTACAAAATAGAGTCGGAAAATATGAATTTTTTATACAGGAACACGAACAAAATGTCCAGACTGGTTGTAGAGAATGCCTTTGAAGACAGCATGTCAAGAAAAATTGTACACTGCACAGTAGCAAGGAAAGAAAAGAAAAACACAAGAGGACGCACAAGACATGAACACCTGGATGAAGATGTGGGCAGAGAAAGACCAAGGTCAGGAGGGGGTGTCACACAGGAGGAGGAAGACAATTATAGGGTTAAAGTACCTAGCACACATATATAAATACAGCTAAACTACGCGTCTGGTCATTGTACGGATACTTGAGAATGAGGACTGTTTGTCCTAGAAAGCTTGTAACTTTTTGTGAATAAATATTCCCACTGTATACCATACAGTCTGAATGAGGTCCTGTTTTCCTGTTAGTAATATATATATATATATATATATATATATATATATATATATATATATATATATATATATATATATATATATGTGTGTGTGTGTGTGTGTGTGTATGTGTGTGTGTGAACCACATATAGGCACTAAAAGCCTGCATTAAAAACACATATACTTATATATATATATATATATATATATATATATATATATATATATATATATATATATATATATATATATATATATATATATATATAGATGTGTGTGTGTGTGTGTGTGTGTGTGTGTGAAAAGTATATAGGTATTAGAAGCCTGTCTTAGAGACTGGTGTGGTATAATGAAAAGCATCTGCATCTCTTGTGACTAGCAAAAAAAAATCCTCCTTTTCCTCTATTTCTGAAAATATGTAGAAAGAATATTTGTTATATTTAAAGTCTATGTACTTTTCCATTTTCTTAAAACTTAAATCATATACATTCCAAGATGTAACAAGATATATATATGATATATATATACATGTATATTATATATATATATATATATATATATATATATATATATATATATATATATATATATATATATATATATATATATGTGTGTGTGTGTGTGTGTGTGTGTTTGTGCGTGTGTGTGCCTCTGTGTGTCTGTGCGTGTGTGAGAGTGTCTTAATAAATATCTCCTTACTTACACTGTAGTTGTACGAGTTTGTACCAGGTATTTTTCGGAAGTTGTATATCGTGTACCTGGCTGGCCCATCACCTCTTTCGTCGAATTTCACTTGTGACCCGACAACGCCTGGCAAAACAGAAAGACACTTTTTGAGATGGGACTTCTTATTTAAATCCGATAAAGTTTCAGTTATAGCTAAGCACATAGCCTAATTAACTGGCTGATTTTTATAACGACTTCATTAAGTTAATGGGAGTACTATGAATGAAAACTCATGAAAGCATAATAGTTTTTTAAGTGAATGGGGAAATAAAGACTGAAAGACGTAGATATATTTCATGTATATGGAAAATGTTTTCACCGAACGTGCAGAGCTAATGAAACTTTCACAAAATTGTTTTGATGAATCATGAAATCGTTGTAAAAGAATCGTGATAAGCAGGATTCTTGAATTTTAATAATGGATGCAAAAGAATGCAGTGTTTCATCAATTTATAATGAATGATTCGGGAAAGACAACAATTCAGTTGCCAGTAAAAGTATTGTAAGGTCTCTCACCTTTTGTTTTTGTTTTTTGGATGATGGACGTCAACAAATAATATTCCTCAAGTCGAGACCCTTACACATATGAAAAGCTTATTTTTTGAGGGTTCTTGTTACAGAAAATCATAACAGTTATTCATGACGTTGCAATTTTAATCATTCTTACATAGTCAATTCAGTTGCTATTTATTTGAAAGCCCGACAATAATCTCAACTAGCAAACAGTTTAATATACGAACCCTTTTCTTATTCATTAAGTTAATTTGATGAATCAAGTAGTTTACATTCATTCTGATATGTTGTAGATAGCCTGCCTCATATATTTCTTTTTAAGTGTAACATGTAGAGATTGATAATGTATCATTTTCATGTTACTTTAATGCAATGAGCAATGTTGTTTTTTTTGTTAAACCACTTTTCCTAAATAAAACTCACGGCAACATTCATGTATTTACTAAATTAGCAAGTAAATAACGTCACAAGCTGCATATAAAGTGAATAGTTTTACAATAGGGACAACTCATCACCACCAAGTGAACATCTTACACTACCCGACTCATCTTGAGTGTGAATGTAGCTGCGACACTTCAAAGATGCAAAGACTCTTCAATTCAGACAACTTACGTCACCCTTTTCTTCTTAGCCTAGCAATTACGCCGACCTGGTTCATTCCATTCTCTCTTCGTGATTAAAAGTCTTGTAAAACTATTCACTTTACCTATGCTAAACTTTGTACCATTTTTCTCTTTGTAACTACCTCTTGTATGCTTCCAAATATTCGTTCTTACATACTAGGCCAGAACTTCATATCAGTATCTTCCATTTTTACATGCTTTTATTTAACTTGACGTGTGTTTGTTTGGGTCAAAACTTGTAACTCAATTTTCGACCTGTTCCGTTCTTCAGGTGGACTTGAAATTTCGCATGGTTACTCAATCCCGGTAACAATACAGCCTTACATGATCATTAGATCTGCAGTGATCTCTAGTGACCCTAAAATTACCTCTCCCAGTATATCAGGATTTGTATGAAAATCTTCGGATTTTTCATACTTTCTTTGACTCGGTAGTCTAAGTTAATTACTCTACGGATTTTTCATACCTTTGGCTCGACAGGATATCACCTTTAATTTCGTTAGCTACAATCATAAATCGGTTAAAATTTCTGCCAAAACTAAAAAGTATAAAACAAAAAATATATAAAAAAAATTTAAAACATGCTTTTATTAAAATGCACTAAAAATTTCATTTCTTGTAGCATTTCCTTCCACGTCTGGCGCCCACGCTTTTATTTTTGTAGACATGATTAATTGTAAGAAAATCCTGGTGTCTCAAAAAATGATTTTTTAAAAATTTTTAGTGCATTTTAATAAAAGAATGTTTTAATTTTTTTTATTGTAGTGTAATGATATACAGAGTTGGCTGACAGTTCTTTGATGCACTCGCAATCCTTTTCCACGAGATGGTTTTCTTTTTCTTACTTAATTGTGAGTTCATGTAGACTTCCTTGCTTTCCCTCATGAACGACCCACTTCTCTCATCAGTAATTCTTTAATGTTTATGCATAGCTGTGGTTCACAAAGTAGATGCCAAGGCCACGGCACCCATCTCACAGTGGGGTCACTGGATATCTTAAAAGTTCACAATCTTAAAGCAATAGTTTGTGGGCTCTTTATTGGAAGAACACTTATCAATTTTTTTAAGGCAACTAAGTAAATATGTGGCCCAAAAAGAAATATATGTTTAAGGTTCCCATTCATCTCCAAATATATAAGTAAACTATTGTTTCTGCCTTAAGGTCGGCAGTTTGCAATGCCTTTGAAAATCAAAGTACATATCTGTTGTAAGGAGAAATTGCCTAGTGCCAGTACTCATCTATTTGTTTATCAATTAACTTGTTCCAAGTACAACTTGGAATATATAGGTTCTAGCATGAAGAATCTTTCTTTTCAAATCGAACAGCACAGAGCTGTCTTTTCTCGGACGGCTGCATCACTCATAAGACTTCTTGTTTCAACAATAAGAGAACGTTGTTTTCTCAATGTTTTCTTATTGCAACGTGACCGTGGAGATAATTTTCAGATAGGTAATGCCCCATTATACAAAGATAATTCATTCCAAGACCGCTGACGCTTCCCTGCAACTGCAAAACATCCCAAACGCCTTATGTTGGTCATACAAAATCCCAGTATAACCTGATATACCTCTTCTAATAACAATTTTTGGTTATACAGCGCAAAGAATAATACAAAACTATATGAGCAGAGTATTTCATATAAAGTACAGTATTTATGAGAATAAAACTTTAAAATAAACATTGATGAACAATTTATTGTATGTAACCTACTGTACAGTACGTAGCGCTAAACACGCGTTAGCCTGGGCTGGAAGCTATGATCCTGCTTTCTCATTCTTATTGTTTTTCAGTGCTTTACGCAGCGAAAATTATAAAAAAAAACAACAAGAAATAAACAACGAGAAATGATAGAAGAGAGAAGAAGGTGTGTATGTGCGTGTGAGGGAATACTCTCTCTCTCTCTCTCTCTCTCTCTCTCTCTCTCTCTCTCTCTCTCTCTCTCTCTCTCTCTCTCATGTGATAGCCTAATACTGTATTGAAATTGAAATGTAGATTATGAGACAAATAATGGTAATAGAAATAAACATAAAAGACTCTGGGCACTCACCAACTGCCTCTTCCTTTATACTGCATTGCTCCAGCCATGATGATGATGATGATGATGACAACAATGATGACGATAATGTACAGTGCCTACGCTAATAAAATGAAGGTGAACGATGCCATAGGCTCTGCTTTCGAACTATCGACTGCCTGCTGAAAGTTCTCCTCAGAGCTTGGAGGAGGCAGAGGAGACCTGAGGGAAGAAGATGGCAACACCTGCAGGACATCAGGAGCTGACGAAGTAGAAGGCTTCGGGCCATAAACAGCAGACACTTCTTTCCTGTCCTTTCTCTGGAAGAAAGTCACAAGTAGTAGTTATCTCCTGTGTTTTTTGAGGTTGTCATACACCTGCTGTAGTGGTAATATTGCCTCAGATATCATATGGACCATTTTGATGCTTCCGTGGAAGGATGATGATCCTTGATTCTATCTTAAGGCATTTGCATTAAGCAAAATATTTCACTCGTCTCCAATTCAGAGGTTCAGCTTCACTATCCGATTTGTTTTCATCTTCTGACGTAGGTGAGTTGTTTAGATCTTCCAGCTCGATGTTTGTCAGCTTAACATTTTTTTTTTAAATACATGATGACATTGTCATCGACCGTGCACCCCATTTCATTGCCACCAATTAGTCTTGCAAATGGATGAACCTCTGCACCTCTCTGTCAATAGCCAGGAAGCCCTTGAGGTTATTCACAGCCTAACTCCCCATTCTTCTAGTAAGCATTCACTGTTTCTGGTCTCAGTTCATCCCTTGCTTCCCTGATAAACATATTGCATCTGCAATATTAAATGTTTTCAAGCAGTCAATGACGTTTGCGTCTGGGTAGGCATCGCTAGCTGAGTGGATCATGTCAAAGACCCGCCAAATGTAGGAGGCCTTGACGACAGCGAATGATACCTTAGTCGAAAGGGTGAAGAAGTGCAATCATGCTGGGAGGCAGAAATGCGGCCTGCACATATAAGTGGTGATAGAATGAGAATGGTCAGGAGAATTATCTATTATTAATACAACTTTGAAAGGAAATCCTTCCTTCTATAAATAAATCTTGACTTTGGGAATAAAGTATTCAGAGAACCAAAGTGTAAACAGCATCGCAGTGATCCATGTCTTGGTGTTACATTGCCAGTAAATGGAGAGAAGCCTCTTTTTTTTTTTTTAGTGTGTGGACATTTTTTGAACAGTGAATAACTTTAGACCTCATCTTATGGCTTGCTGTGTTGTGACATAGCACCAGGCTCACCCTTTCCTTCCATGCTTTAAAACCTGGCCCCTGCCTTGCACTTTTGAGGATATAGGTCTGGTTAGGCATTTTTCTCTGGAACAGATGAAAACCTGCCTGTGACCTTAGCCTCCATATGTATTTTTTGAGGACTGAAAGAAACCTGGTGGCCTCTTTGTCAGCAGATGTGACTTCTGTTAATTTTATATTATTTAAGTAAAATCGTTTGAATCAATTTAACCATCCTCTACGGGCTGCAAATAGCTTGGTTACTTCTTTTATTCCAACTTTATTGCTGGATTGCTCATACCAGGATGTGGGCTTCTGCCACAGAATGTTTCCATCAGTAAAGAACCTCTTCTTTGTCATGTCCTCTATCCACTTGCTTATCACATTTTTTTTATTATACTTACCCCTTATCCCATGCTCTGGAAATCACTTTTGCACTTAGCGGGTCAGCATCAAACCTTTCATAAATGCTTTTCTGATGCTTATGTATTGAGCAAACCAATTATTTGTTCTCCGTCAATCTCCTAGTAATCTTGACAAAAGATGGTTGCTTTCTCTTTCAGTCATATCTAGCACTTCAGCCGTCTGAGCCAACTAAAGCAGGTACGTCTTGGACCCTCTTGGGTTTGCTCACAATACCCTTGGATACACTTCTAGCATGCTGTGGAGCATTTGCATGGATTTATTAAGGGTGCATGCACGTGTGTATGTGTGTATGTATGTATAAATGAAAGATTAGTTTCCCAAAGATACTATGTACTTACTCTGAACATAGTATTGATGGAGCGCCCACACTGCATGGGGGATATGTTGTGAAGAAGGTCAATTACAGACTTCACTTGGAGTGTGGAGCTGTAGCGGTTTGCACTTTGGGAGTCAAAGGGTCATGTGTGGTAAGAGACTGGGCAGTCGGAATGTTGTTTAAGAATATTTTTCCCCATGGGTAAACATACATGAACTATATTTAATTTTGGAGTCCCTCCCTGTTAGATAAGGAGAAATTGCTTTAGTTATATATATATATATATATATATATATATATATATATATATATATATATATATATATATATATATATCACTTGCACAACTGTTCTGTGCTTTAATAAAATTAATATCTATTTATAAAAAAAGACATGCTTTTCAAGAATATCTAGGTTCATCGTATCGCAGCCATAAAATTACTAGGCTTGAGTTGTTCGCTGCTTTCACCAGATTATCTATCTTCACAGTGTAGACACGAATGAAATGCTACCAACTGCCTCATTACTGGGTCGGGAAGTGGGGTAAAATCCTCTGGTATGTTAGGCGGCAGCCTGCCCAGGAAAAACCACAGGTACAGGAGTAATTAGGTTCCAACTTCTTTTATGACCTGGCCTTTCATTTAGGAGACCGGGGTTCGTTTCCAATGTGAGTCAGAAATTTATTTCTGTGAAACACATGTTCATGTGTTGATTAGTTCCATATTGAGATATGCACAAATATATATATACACAAACACCATTATATATATATATATATATATCTATCAATAATCTCTGTGCATATCAATGATCACGTTCTGTCTGGGCTAACTCCTCCAGATCTCAACACTTGTTCCCACCTCATTGTCTTAACTAACCTCTACTCTTTACTAAGGGCAACCCACCATGGTGTATCTCGTGCTATTCCCTGTCTTCTATATACATTGCCTAGCCACTTCCAGCGTGAGAACCTAATGTACTCATCGACGGGCTGCACTCCCATTACTTCTCTAATTCTGTTATCTGATATCTTATCCCTCCAATTAATTCCTAATACTCTTCTGAGCGCCTTATTTTTAAATGCTAGGAATTTATTATCATAAGTCACAGTACTGTACCATGACTCATGCCCATAAATCAAAATACTCCCAACCATTACCTTATAAATAAAAGAATCAAAATATATATTATATATATATATATATATATATATATATATATATATATATATATATATATATATATATATATATATATATATATATACATTTGTGAGTGTGTGTGTGTGTGTGTATGTGTATGCTTTAAGAGTCCATTGTTCTTTAACTAGTATCTACGTCTTTGCTTTTTGCTGATATGATGCCAGATAAACCATTAATCATCATTCATTCATTCTGAATTTACTTTTCCAGGCGAAAACAGGATGTTTATTGGACAATACTGTTTACCTGATCGCCTACCTTCGAGCTCACTCATGCGAAATACGCATAATATGGAAGATATGATAATTTCACGCTGAGCTGCGTTTACATTGGTAACATCTACTTTCCCTTAGTCACCTGTCATTTTCCTGTCTCTTCTTTTTATAAATATTTCTCTCTTTCTTTCTTAATGGGGGTTTAGCATCAATAACAAGACTTTCCCTGTTATGGTGTGTAATATTTCAGCTATCTCTTTAAACCTCTATGCTGTCGGGTAACCCTAGGCGACAGACAATCCATGGTCAATAAGCTTGAATAAAAATTACTCCAGACGACTGTCTATGAACACCATAGGCTGCGTTTATAATCACTGTCTCACTTTCTGTTATTATAGATTAATTTTATGCTTATTTGTAAGTCATTATTAGCGTTTACATAGTTTATTTTTTTAAGTCTTTTTTATGTCAATTTAGTGTTCATATTATTAAGGTTGTGATTTTAGCTATTTGTCATTTTGACAACCTTACTTAATATTATTCTTATTCATCATATATTGGTTAATAAGTAGTTATTAATCTTATTTCCATTATGGATTATTATTATTGTCTACTGTGTTGCCACAAGAGTAAATATCAAAGATTAACACACTTTGCTGTTATATATTTTGATTACGATTACTGCTTCTTACCACACTCTCTTCCTGTCTCTCTTACCAATTTTATCTGCACTAATTATTCAAAGTTTAAAGCCCCCAATAAATCTTTTGCCTCTCTCTCTCTCTCTCTCTCTCTCTCTCTCTCTCTCTCTCTCTCTCTCTCTCTCTCTCTGTTAATAACCTATCTAACCATTGCCTTGGCTTCTTGAAAGGCAAGAAATGAAATACTAGAAACATTTATTTATGAATCTAGTAGTAAATTTTGCTTCAATATTAAGCAAAGCCGATGTTCTACGTTTATTCTATTCTTAAATATCTCTGTAAAAATGCTTGGCTTTACATAAGCAAATAAAGAAGTTAGGAAATTATAAAAAACTAAATAATTTTTCCCTTTGTTTTCCTTATTCTACTCATAAATGTTTATTACGGAAAGAAAGCTCCTTCAGTAGACAAGGAACTGTGAAATGGTTTACAGAGAGATTCTGCAATGGACTTTATTACTACTGGCAAGGTTTACGAAACAGTAAAATACTAAAATATATTTTTCGGGTGTGTTTTTAAGGGCTCTTCGCATTGTAGTCTTTACTTTATTGATGCTGAGATTAAAACTAGTAATGATATTGCCTCTAAACTGAGATATCCCAGGACTCTTGTAGATGCAGCAATGAAAAAAGTCATGAAAACATTTTATTTAAATGACAACAAACCCGGTTTTAATAGGAACAACATTCTATATTATGAAAGGTTTTTTGGCGATTCCTAGCTTCTTGGAGCTTTTCAACACGAAAGTTTCCAATAATAAGAAATTTGCCTCATGATGTCTCAGACTGCACGTACGAAACTGCAAAAACTACGACAAGAAACATTATGGACAAACTGGGAAATCACGCGCACAACGATTTAAACAGCATCAGTATTCTGCAAGAACTATTCAGATATCGAATGCATTCAAATTATCCTATTAAATTTAGGGGAGTAAGACCGATTGTTCTGCTCAAGGAGTTAGTTCAAAGAAATGTCACTGAATCTTGTTTTATCAAGTCAAACACCTGTAACGTTTTAAACTTGAGTCTAGGTCTGTTTGAGCATGATGCTTTTATAATGAAAAAAGTTGTGGATAAATATTAACAAAGATTTTAAAATTCAAATTTAAACAAGTTTGGTGAATTGTTATTTTCCTATGGTTTCTGCTTACATATCTTCTTCTTTATCTGCATCTTTTCCCCAATTCAATGTGGGTCGATGTTTCTGACAGCTTTCCTCCACCTGGCTCGGTCAAACACATCGTCCTCTGACAATTGTTTGTCTCTCATATCTTCTTTTACAATGTCCATCCACCTTGGCTTCCGTCTTCCTCTTGCTCTCTTGAGGCAGCTCCATGGTTAGCGTCGACTCTCCTCCCACATGGATACGCTGCGGTCTTCTTTCCTGGGCCTTCTTTGTGTTTTACAACTTTAGGTTCGAGACTCTTTCATTCTTGACCCGTCCATTTTACTCTCATTGATAAGCGTTTTCCCTCTACGGTGATATTTCTTCTCCTGCACTGATCTTGATCTTCACTGAACCTTAAATATTCAGTCTTCTTTCTACTGATCTTTAATCATCTGTCTTCCAGTACATTTTGTTCGTTTTGACTAACCCTTCTACCGGTGTGATAAAAATGTCATCAACAAACTGCATGTTCCAGGGATTGATCTCTTATTCCTTGAGATACTATCCATAGTCAGGTCGAAAAGATATGGGTTAATGCAGATCCGTGATGTACACAATTTCCCTGCTATCCATTCAGGTAAAATAAACTGTACGTTTTTGCCCTTCATACATATCTTGGACCAACCTCACATACCTCTCGGTGTTGATAGCTCCCATACACCTCCAAACCTCTTGGTTGGGCGTCGTCATATGCTTTTTCCAGACCTATGATTATGCAGTCCTTTCTGTGTCGTGGTGTTTTTCCATCATCTGTCGAAGGGCAAACACTGCATCTTCCACATGAAACTAAACTGTTCTTCACCTACAGATGTTGCCCCTAATCTTTGATATTATTCTCTCCATCAGATATTATATATACACACATACACACATATATATACATGTGTGTGTGTTGATATATATATATATATATTTATATATATATATATATATATATATATATGACATTTTTATCACACCGTGATTTATATGCGATCATGAATACAAATATCGCTTAATATCAAATCCACACTATCGGGAATATATGGGGAATTATCACCAAAGGGAATTTATAAGTGATAAATGGATGTGTGTCTCGATCCACGACACAGACGTTCCTCGAATCCAGTTCACTGAGCATGAAACCAAAGTTGCCGAGTCTGGTGTACTTTATTTACCCGTCTGCGGGAAATTGTAGTTTCTTCGGCATTAAACCTCGACCATGATAGTTCTTTGGTACGTTTGGAACACGCAGATTTTATGACATTTTTAACACCGTGATTTATATACGATCATAAAGCTACAAATATATATTAATATCAAATCCACGCTACCTCGGGAATATCCCCGATGGGGAATTATCACCGAAGGGAATTTATAATGATAAATGGACTGGCACTCCCGAGTCTCGATCCCACGACATACGCGCATCCAGCGAATCCAGTCGACGCTAACCACTGAGCTATCAAGTGAGGTAAAGTTAATGCCGAGTCTGGTGTACTGGTGTACTTTATTTACCCGTCGAGAGCGGGAAATTACACTTAGCTTCGGCATTAACCCACCTCGACCATGATAGTTCTTTATACATTTGGAACACGCAGCTCTTTTTATGACATTTTTATCACACCGTGATTTATATACGATATGAAGCTACAAATATCGCAATATCAAATCCCGCTACCTCGGGAATATCCCGATGGGGAATTATCATATATTTATAAGTGATAAATGGACGGGCACTGCCGAAAGTCTCGATCCCACGACACAGATACCTCCAGCGAATCCAATCGGCGCTAACCACTGAGCTATATAGGTATAAGTTAACGCCGTGTCTGGTGTACTTTATTTACCCATCGAGACGGGAAAATCATCGGCATTAACCCACCTCGACCATGATAGTTTTTTGGTACGTTTGGAACACACAGCACTTTTTTATACCTCTTTGATAGCTCAGTGGTTAGGGACTTGATTCGCTGGATCTCGTCTGTGTTGTGGGATCGAGAGGGCGTTATCCATTTATCACTTATGGGCCCTTCGGTGTCTAAATTCCCCATCGGGGATATTGGAACCTGATAGCAACTGCATATATATATATATACCTATATATATATATATATATGTGTGTCGTTCCTCTTGACATGAACCAAATTGTTTTCACCTGCCCTAATCCTTTGATCTATTGTTATATATTTTCCCAGATATTATATAATATATATATATAATATATATATATATATATATATATATATATATATATATAGACAACATTTCATACATATATATATATATATATATATATATATATATATATATATATATTATCCCTTATATATATATATATATATATATATATATATATATATATATATATATATATATATATATATATATATATATATATATATATATATATAAATCATCAACACACAATCACGTGTGGAACAGAAATAAATTTCTGACTCACGTCGGGATCGAACCCAGGTCTCTCAGGTGGAAAGCAAGGGCGTTATCCACTGGGCCATACAAGTCTAAAGAAGCTGGAACCTGAGAGCAACTGCACCCAAGGAATTACCTGGGCAAGCTAACTGCTTGCATACCAGCGAGTTTTCCCCAACTTCCCAACTCAGCAATGACCCAATAGACAACATTTCATTCGAATTATCCCTTCTGAGTGAATAAGATAGAAATCATCAACACACAATCACGTGTGGAACAGAAATAAATTTCTGACTCACGTCGGGATCGAACCCAGGTCTCTCAGGTGGAAAGCAAGGGCGTTATCCACTGGGCCATACAAGTCTAAAAGAAGTTGGAACCTGAGAGCAACTGCACCCAAAGGAATTACCTGGGCAAGCTAACTGCTTGCATACCAGCGAGTTTTCCCCAACTTCCCGACTCAGCAATGACCCAATAGACAACATTTCATTCGAATTATCCCTTCTGAGTGAATAAGATAGAAATCATCAACACACAATCACGTGTGGAACAGAAATAAATTTCTGACTCACGTCGGGATCGAACCCAGGTCTCTCAGGTGGAAAGCAAGGGCGTTATCCACTGGGCCATACAAGTCTAAAAGGAGTTGGAACCTGAGAGCAACTGCACCCAAGGAATTACCTGGGCAAGCTAACTGCTTGCATACCAGTGAGTTTTTCCCCAACTTCCCGACTCAGCAATGACCCAATAGACAACATTTCATTCGAATTATCCCTTCTGAGTGAATAAGATAGAAATCAACACACAATCACGTGTGGAACAGAAATAAATTTCTGACTCACGTCAGGATCGAACCCAGGTCTCTCAGGTGGAAAGCAAGGGCGTTATCCACTGGGCCATACAAGTCTAAAAGAAGTTGGAACCTGAGAGCAACTGCACCCAAGGAATTACCTGGGCAAGCTAACTGCTTGCATACCAGCGAGTTTTCCCCAACTTCCCAGTGGATAACGCCCTTGCTTTCCACCTGAGAGACCTGGGTTCGATCCCGACGGATATCTTCTACATTAGCGTAAACAGGAGCTAGAAGGACTTTTCCATCTTCAAATCCCAGATACTGAAGAGTGCTTTTCCAAACTCACTCTTTTCTAAGTTGATTGTTAGTCCTGCTTCCCATAGTTTCTTGAACATTATTCTTAAAATCCTTAGATGCTCTTCCCACGTTGTAGAATAAATCGCTATGTCAACAAGGTATACACCCACTCCTTCTATGGATCCTAACAGCTGATCCATTACTTGTTGGAATGTTGCAGGTGCATTGATACAGCCCAAAAGGAGTAATAAAATTGACAGCAATTTAGCATTCTCATCTAAGGGAATTTGATAATACACTTTCAACAAATCTATCTTGGAAACAAACTTGGCTTGCTTAATATTACTAAATAACTGATCTATAAGAGACAAGGGATAATTATCAGCCACTCTGATGGAATTCAATTTCCTATAATCAGTACACATTCTAAATGAGCCATCTGGTTTCTTCACCAACACACATGGATGGAGAACTGGAATGATTTGAACTGGGTTCTGCTAATCCATGCTGCAATAAATACTCTACTTCTTTATTCAAAAGATCTCTATGAAAAGGTGATAGGCGACACGCTCTCTGTTTTAAAGTTTTGCATCTTCTCTGATCTTTATCTCATACTTTGTCAGATCGGTACACCAAGGTACATCTGCAAACTTTTCTAGGAAACTGCTAATCACTTCACTTAATTCCCTACTTTGCTCAACACTCAGATGTTTTAGTTTATCCTCCAGATTTTTCAGTATGGAAGAATTGTTCATCTTGCTTTCAGCTCCCTATTCGTATCCATCATTGTCCTCTGAGGATGAAGTTGTCTGTGTCACTGAAACTGTTTCAGTTTAAGTCTCTGAGAAGTAAGGTTTCAGAAGTTTTACATGCATTTTCCTTTGGTGTTTCCTTCTTCCTAGTATTTCAGTCACATTGGTTCAATCACTTAACTTCTCTATTATCTTATAAGGACCTTGAAATTTGTTTGTAAGGGGAAATCTTTTCATTGGAAAGAACACTAACACCTGCTGACCTACATTAAAACTTCTTAGTTTGGTTTTAGCATCATATCTTCTTTTCATTTTCTCTTGACTAACTTTCAGATTTTCCAAAGAGAATTTTCCAATTTCTCTTAGCCTTTTCCTCAAGTTCTTCAAATATTCTCCTTGGATTTCCTCTTGATTTTCTTCCCAATTTTTCTGCAAGAATCTTCAATGGACTTCTCGACCAAAAATCATCTTGTCTGGTGAACATCCCAAACTTTTTTGATAAGCATTCCTAACTTCAAACAACGTTAAGGGTAAACCAGTATCCCATTCTCTTCCTGACTCATAACAATACTTTGTTAACATAGTTTTCAATGTCTGGTGGAACCTTTCCAAGGCTCCTTCACTCTCTGGATCATAAGCAGTTGAAAAGCATTGTTTTTAACCTAACAAGTTCATCACATCCTGGAACAACTTAGAAGTAAAGTTCGTTCCCCTGTCACTTTGCACAATTTCTGGTATTCCAAACTTGGAGAAAAACTCCACCAACTTCTCGGCGATTACCTTTGCACTTATACTTCTAACTGGAATTGCCTCAGAATAATGTGTCACAGGACACATTAAGGTTAACAAGTATTCATTTCCTTTCTTCGTTTTCAGAAGCTACCCAACCACATCTATAATAACCTTGCTAAAGGGTTCTCCGCTAACTTCTATAGGTTGTAGGGGGGCTTTCTGAATGGTTTCATTCGGTTTTCCTGCTACCTGGCAGGTGTGACACTCTCGACAAAACCTGCTAAAATCCTTATGAAGTCCAGGCTAAAAAAAAAAATACTTCATAATCTTCTCAACAGTCTTCCTGATTCCCATATGTCCAGACTTGTGTTCTACTGCTACCACTTGCTTCCTCAATGGATATGGAATTAAATTTTGATGATATTTGCCCCATACAGTTTTTTCTGATATATCTGCAAGTCGATGCTTCCTCATTGGCAAACCTTCCTTTAGATAATAACAGGTAAGAGTTTGTTGCATCTCTTCTTGATCAACAACTCTGAAGATCAAGTCAGACAATGCTGTACCTTCTTCTGTAGTTTCATTACCTTCTCTCTCGTCACTTGACCAACTTCAAGGGCTGAACTCTCAATATCTGCCAACTCAGCTACTGTAGTTTCACTACTATCATCAGGAACACTCTGACTACTCTAAGTCTCTTCGAGAACAACAGGTTCTTCTTCTTCTTTCTGGGAAATCTCTTCATTGCTAGCACTAGAGGAAACACCACTTCCCTGGAACAGCTCTTCTAAGATCAAAGATCCTTCACTTGTTCCTTCTTGTGTGTGTAAATCCTCAGTTTCTTCATTTCCAAGCGTAGTACTCTTCACACTCCTGGTAGCAACACAACTTGGAAACAGGTGGGGGTTATTCTTCTCTAAATCTACCGTAGAACTAATCCTCAATAGTTTGTCCATCGGCATAGGACAAAGAACAAATGGTACACCATCAACTTCGTTACCCAGTAAAACAAGTACACCTTCAACAACCAGTGAGTCCTTTACAGCAAAATCAACATTCCCTGTCACCAACTCCCACGACAGGTGCAAGCAGCATATAGGAGTTACATCTTCTCCTATACCCTTCAAAATAACCGAATCTCCTGCGAGATTCTTCTCCAACTGTGGGTGAGCACCACGAACTATCACATTGTGGTTACTCCCTGTATCATGTAATACCTTGACTGGTACCTGCACACCCCATCCTTGAGTTACCAGTATACTTTCATAGATATATGGCTTAAAAGCCTCCAAGCTGCTCAGCTGCTCACTGCTTGAAGTTACATTTCCACTGGTTACTAAATACTCAGCTTATTTAGTCTCAGACTTTCCTACAGTCTCAATTTTCCCAACACTACTCTTCGTAGTTGGCTTCACCTGGTCACCTTTGACCACTTGACCAACTCGTTTTGACTGTTGTTGTGTCTGATAACACTCCCGACAGTATTGCCCAGCTCTTCCACATTCGAAGCAGACAACATTAGCCTTCTGTATCTGTCTTGAGAAACTGGATGATGAAGATTTAACATTTGATAACTGAGGGGTATTACCTTGCATTGTACTGGTATTACCACTACTAGAAGGATTCCCTTTAAACTTGCTCCTGTAATCGGGATGAGAACTAATACCAGTGTGCTGTTGGTTCCTATCATTATTATACTTGACATTATAATTCCTTTTGCCACTGATAATGTTATAATCTTCGCTCAGTGTAGCAGCTTTGTCAAGTTTTTTAAACTCTCTCTCTCTCTCTCTCTCTCTCTCTCTCTCTCTCTCTCTCTCTCTCTCTCTCTCAAATAGGCACATACGTGTTCAGAAATTCCTCTAAGAAATTTTTTCTAGGACTACAACTCCTCAAGTTCATCCATAGATTTAATTTTATCAGCCTCCAACCATTGTTTGAAACATCTCTTCACTTTGTAGGCATAATCCAAAAAAAGTAATCTTCTCATCCTTTCTTAAAGACCTGAATCTTTCATTGTAATATTCATGGGTCATCTGGTAAACCTGTAGCACATTGCATTGGAGTACCTTGTAATCTTTATGCTGATCAGCTGATAAAGCTAAACAAGCACTTCTTCCTTTTCCTATAAGTACATTCTGTAACAACATCGACCATTTATCTTCTGACCATCCCATACCTGAAGCCACTTTTCAAAGTGATCAAAAAAGTGATCAAAAGCTTCTTCTGTAAATTTTGGAATTAACTTCTGCACTCTTACTACATCAAATACAGGCTCTTGGGTAGGGTTAGACGGTGTCACAGGTAATGTGGAACAGGCATTTATTATTTCCATCTCCCTTTCATAATCTTCCTGCTTCCTTGCTCTATCTCTCTCTCTTTCCTCTCTTGCCTCTCTTTCTCTTTCTTCTTCTGCGGCTCTTTCTTCTTTTTTCTTTCCTTTCTCTTTTCTTTCTTTCCTCTCTTTCTCTTTCTGCCTTCATTTTCAGCTTAATCAAGTTTTCTTCTCTTTCCTCTCTTTCTTTTTCTGATTGCATTTTCAACTTGAGCTTTCTTGTGCAGCCATGCGTCTAAGTTCTACCTCTGCATCAACTTTTCTCTTTCTTTTGCTCTTGCTTATATATAAACCCTGCCTCAGGCACATTCAAAAATTCTTGTGCATCTCCTAACTCTTCATCTACTTTACCAGATTCCATCAATCCTTGGATTGCAATACATTTCACTTATACATTTCACTTGTGCCTTAATCATAGTACTAGACACTTCACCTCCACAGACTAAGGCTAAAGCGGTCGACTGTGCCTTGGTCAGGTTGGATTCGGATAACTGTTGGATGGAAGAAGCTGCTAAAAATTCCTTAACATTGAACAAAGCCCTTTTCTCTAAGTTGCTCAACTACGCAACTCACAATACAGTGCAAAAATAACTATGTGGTCACTCTACAATAAAAAAAAATCCCTAACACTACCAGTATAAACCATAAACCAGAGTGATATTTTGTTTTGTTCCCGAGTCTGGGTACCAATTTTAATTGTCACAAAGTGTTCCAAGTACCTGGTTATTAGACTAGTCAATCATGGAATTCAAAACTTACCTCACTACAGCCAGATACCTGAACTCTCATAGAAAAATATGACTGAGTACTCTAAATGCAACAGTGATCCCTTAAAAGAATTATCAGCAATGTGAGGTATCAACATTCAAACAAGAAATATACTAAAGTAAAAGGGCATCACTATTACTGAATAACTGTAACTGTCTCCTTGATTAGAGTCACTTCAGCAACACTGAAGGAACAAAACATATCACTGTAGTTTATTCACAATGTTATTCCTACCACTGGTGGTCAATAAATGAAACAACACTGTAAAAACTTCAAGTACAAAAAATTATTTTTAATTCAAAATTAATAAATCAAAATTCACAATCTTACTTTGAAGAAAAATTAGTATTACTTAGAAACACAAACTTAATTAATTCTTAAATGAAATTAACAACCAAAATTAAATCACCAAAATGTTAATATGTGAAACAAAATTAAGTAAACCTCTTGAAAAAACTAAGAGATTGTAAACACACAAAATATGTAAAAGTACCAAATTCACCAAAGTAAAAATCAAGATTTGAAAAGAACTAAACAAATAATTCCAATGACAATACACAATTATACAAAACATAAAAAAAATTTAAATATAAATTCACTAAAGTATTTGAAGTCATAACTTGAATTGCAAAAACTATTGCAATACCTGTAAACTGAACTTATGGTCATTACCAAAAATTACCTTAATTGTTGTGGTGCCACAAAGCACTCAGAATTCACAATCTTACACAAATGCAATTCCAAGATTTCACAAATTTAACAAATACTAAAGAGTGACCAGTACAAAGTCTTTGACATTACGAGCTTAAAACTGCAAGAGAGAGAGAGAGAGAGAGAGAGAGAGAGAGAGAGAGAGATTTTATGATCCACACAGCACAGTTCTGAGCAACTCAATGAATATCTCTTCCTTGATTTTGCTAGAACAAAAATATATGTATAACATTCTGGACTTCCATTCACATGTGACACGATCAGAATTGGCTGATGCAATCATCTCAATCAGGACACGTCTGGGAAATAAATTACACAACTAACATGTGGTTCTGTGCAATAGTTTCTCCCAGTAATTCTCGAAAAGGTGTACGTGACGTAAGACAAAAGGTTTTGGACAAAGCTTTTGACGAGATCTCAATGTGATCGATACAACATGCACAAGGCACCCTACCCTCTGTAGAAGACCAAAGATAGTGCAATCGTTCGTCCTAACATGAAGTTTGATTACATGCCCATCATTACTATAAGAAAAAATCATATATATCGACATGTTTAATAAACAGACAAAGACTGCGATGATTGCCCAAAACCACATGGCCTGGTCTGACTTAATCTCCTCCTCTATTACGTTATTAGTAAGAAACATGTTATTAATTCTTGTGAAATCCTAACAAATAATATTTTTCATAAATGATATTTTACAAACTAATATTAATAGTATTTCTGTATTATTATTACATTCGAAAAAATGCAATATAATATGTTCTACATATATAATATATATATATATATATATATATATATATATATATATATATATATATATATATATATATATATATATATATATATATATATATATATATATATATATATATATATATATATATATATATATATATATATATATATATATATATATGATGGCTAAAATAATCATCGACATAATGATACCACGTTACAGGAAAATGGAAAATCTTGGTGATGTAAAGGCGATAAAAAAATTCCATATATAAATTTGAAAGAACAGGCAAAAGTGGGTTTCCCCTTGCCATACCAAAAGTTTGTTTAAAATATTCCCCATTGAAAATAAATTTACAATCACATATGCATAATCTTATTAATCCTATGACCTGGATTAATGTTACTGGCAAATCAAATTTACGCAGTTCATCTTTAAGGTATTCCAGTGCCGAGTCAATGGGAACTTCAGTGAATAAGAAACACATCAACTGAAAAGAATCCTTCTCTCTCTCTCTCTCTCTCTCTCTCTCTCTCTCTCTCTCTCTCTCTCTCTCTCTCTCTCCTCTCTCCTCCTCCTCCTCCTCCTAGACCGCCTAAACTATTGTGTGGAAATTTAACCCTATGTACAAAAATAGTTTATTCTGTGAACCTAAAAAAACAAGTTAAAATGTGACAATTACGAAAAGAAAATGCTAAAAAACCACAAAAGGAATGTAAATGATAAATGAATATTTCCCCCAACAAAAATACCTTAGCTAACACCGAAATCATGAATGGGACTCTTCCCCACTTGGTTTTTTTCCCAATAAGTCCCCACATAAACGTAAGTCCTCTAGTCTTAGTTCCTTTAAGATGACCATTTCTCACTAAGGCTATATCACCCACATGTCTGTACAGATGCGTGTCAACCTCAATTAACCATGGTTCCATTGAAACATTCTGCCAAAAAAAAAGAAGGAACCATCTATGTTAAAAATCAAACATCACCCAGATCATCAATACACAGCACCACATGAGGTAACTGTTAAATCATAATAAAAGAATAATCGAGTCTGTAAAGGAAGGTTTATAAAAGTTAGTCATTTTCCTAAGTCTCTACTCATCCTGCAGTGAATGGGAATTCCAATTCCCAGAGCGTCCAACACGTCCTTCTAGATTGGCTTGTCACACAAGATTGCGCAATTCATCATAAGCCTCTTTGTATCAAGCATTTTCGTAATGCACGAACTAATTCACGTTTCCGTTAACACATCCAAAAATCCTATTAGAACTGGACTAAAAAGTTCCATGGAAACTTCCATCTTTGGACACGTGTTACTGTATCTGGGTGCTTCCCGAGAAGATTGCCAATGCTGAATTAGCGTCGGAAATGCCCAATCGTGTTCAGGCCGCGCTGAATCTGAAAAACACCCAGGCATCCGATTCTTGCCCTGTTTGACCTCTGCACAACAGTGGCACATTAATGTTTAATAAAACAGCATGGTCACCACTAATGTGTCGACCTTAACACAAAGTTCACATTCAATTTCTATGACGTGGTTTCATGATTCACTGTTACTTGCACTTGTGGCAACTGCTTTTCCTGTTGCAGCACCACCACCCGCATCACATAAGTATGATAATTATTTGCAACATGGCTAAAACACATGGCAACACTAATTCATGTCCATAAAGAGAGGTCAATATAACTAATTCCTTCCTCTTGTACCAGTGCTGGCAAACGTTGTAAACTCTGTTACAGCCGGCAATTCCTCAGTCCTATGGTAATTATGGACATGTTGCATAAAGATCCTCACTAATGAATTATAGTTCTTCAAACCAATGTGAACAAGATGCGTAGCCACTATCGTGCACGCTCCATCAAAGCTGTGAACCCTCCGGCAGAAATGACGTCAACGTGTCATGGCACCATCTGTGTCAACCTCCATCTTAAAAACAAAATCACTGAAGACATTTCCAACAGTTTCACCATGGTCTTTGGGAACTGTAGCAGTGAGGTCAAATGTCAACCGTAACATAACCCCCTCTAACATCACTATTTTATTAATATATGTACTACAGAAAAGGTCGCAATATATAATTACAAAAACTTTCCTTGGCACCCATGGGTATCTCCACATTTAAGCCCCTTGTCTGCTAAATATACTGTTACTATCCCATAGTATCTATATAAATCACTACCAGTGAAAACTATAGTGGACCTCATTAATAAGCCCCATTCACCAAGACTGATTCTAGCGCACCCAAACATAGAATATCCTGAAAAATGTGCCCTTTCGATGCCGATATTACCGCTTTTACTTGAGGTATGATCTCTGTTAGCAATGACTCGGTGGTCTTTCTCAATAATATTAAAATTGTCGTATGAACTGAAAACGGAGCTATTGTCACCCCTACAGCTAAAGCAACCGCCCCCTTACTCGTCTCCGGGTCCTACCACACAAAAGATATAAATGATACAAAAAAAAAAAAAAAAACCGTAGACAAATGCTAAATCCACAGAGAAAGGTGTGAAAGATTGAAAAACTCCATGGTCAACACACACAACATTTCAAAACTCGTTATCCCTCCCCACAAAAAACCAAAACAAACATTAAACTGTTCTTTTAATCTTCGACATGTGTGTTAACCTCGTCACATCCATATATTCATTCAACACTACAAACCTATTTCCCCTTTTCTCTTCTATAACCCAAAACAGATCATCAAATTTTGGACCCAGCTTATAGCTTAAATCATTTCTGACAATCTTCAAAAATACCTTCTCCCCAACTGCAACTCTTATGCCATCCAATTTCGCATTGCTTCTCGCGACCATTTCTCGAGTCTTCGACTCCAAATCACTACTAAGAGGTGCATGTCTCTCCTTGGCTGTAGAAATCAACGATTTAACTGTATCGTCACAGAATGAAGGTATCGACAACTAATCAAATGGACCCCAAACTGGATAACCAAATAATGCCTCTACAGGCGAGACACTAATTGTGTCGCCAACCGTTGTATTTATGCTATGTCTCACCACATCTACATATCTAAAAGAAAATGGAATCCAAATCAGAAAGGAAGACATAATCAAACAAAGAATGGTCCTCCCAAACCTTATAAATATGGTCAACACTCAAACACAAATAATTCAACCCAAGTGAACTATTCCGCTCAAGGAGCGAGACCAAAGACAGCCTGTGAAAACTGCAAGTATACAAATCATTCTACAAACGAGTGCAGAAGGCCTAGAATCTGCACGATTTGCAAGACAGTATGACATTTAACCAATGATAAATTATCCCTACACATAAGACAGCAAGAAAGTCCCTTCAAAAGATAATATAAAAACAGAAGAATTAGCAAAAAAGGGGAGTGAAGGTTCATCCTCATTTTCCTATTTGAAGAGTAAAGAAGTAGCATTTTTCATGAACGAAGAAGAAAAAACAGAAAGATTTAACTATCATTAAAGTTCCCATAAATAGAAAGATATGTACTGTGCTTATGTAACAGTATAGGGAAAAATTAGATAGGAAAGCATAAAGAGAGAGAGAGAGAGAGAGAGAGAGAGAGAGAGAGAGAGAGAGAGAGAGAGAGAGAGAACAACAATTAAGCCTTGGTTGTTATATATTGCGAGACTAGAAGTGTTGAGTAAGCAAACCGCAAGAAACTGTTTTGCAGGAACTCAAAACAGTGAGCAAGTATATCACGCTCAGGGCCATAAAACCGATCGTAAAACATAATCGATAAACACACATTACCCAAATACTTAGTCATTAAAGAAACGCTAATTCAGGGTCAAAGCAGAACAATAAAAGGAGTAGCGGGTAAACAGATTAAAAGTTTAGGAAATGTGAACTTGGACATGGACATTTCGTCACATAAATTTGTTGAAAGTTTTATAGTTCTAGAAGAAAGATTTTTCCCTGCACAAGTATTTTTCTTATTTAATCTAATGAAGAGATGTGGAATCATCCTGGACTGCAGAGAAGGAAGAATTAACCTGAAACAGGATAATCAAGGGAGCGTATGCTTTAGGCTTGAAGAAGAAAAGTTTCACCCAAATCTGATCTATTTGTCTGAGAAGGCCTCGACAAGCGAGAAAGACATACATAAAATAAATTACAATCAAGAGAACAATCAAGATGAAATGGAAAAGGATAGAAAAGAGGAATTCCCACAATTACAGAATAGAAAACCAAGAAGATGTGCACATCAAGACATTATATACTCCGAAGAAAGAAATGACCCAGATATAAATAATGTTGATCACCGAGATTCTGAATATAACGAAAAACAAGGCGCCTATGCTGATAAATATACAGAGATAAATACCGATAGCTATAGCAATGTAGTAATAAGTTGTGATAATGAAGGGAAATTACTAAATGAAGTATTGTTATTAGATAAAATAAATAAAGTAGATATAAATAATGTAATAGCAGTAACTGAAGAAACTAGTGAATATGCAGAGCATTGTTACTTTGCAGATACAGAAGATGAAGAAATATGTTGCGGAAGCACTGCTGATCATAATAAAGTACCTTTCATACTTAATAGACAAATAATTTTGCATCCAAAGTGCTTAACAAAAATACATTTAAGGGGAAAAGAAGAAATAGAAGTTAAAGACGTTCTGTTATTAAATGAAGAACCGCCAGACTTTGTCAGAATAGATAATTCAATAGTCCACATGAAGGGTAATACTTGTGAAGTTTATGTCCAAAACTACTCGGATAACAAACTAACACTATATGCAGGCATTGGCTTTTGCAAAGGAATACCTATTAACAACCCTTTACTAACACTGGCAGAAAAAGCATTTTTCTCTGTAACTGGTCAAAAGTCTGAATTAAGTAAAGAGATGAATAAAACAGATTTCCCAGAAAACAAGAATAAATTAATTCAAGTATTAGAAAAATACAGAGATGTAATAGCTATAGAAGGAGATAAATTAGGCAGAACAAATGTCTTACAACATAGAATTTTGTTAGATGATGGAGCAAAACCATTCTTTATTCGTGATTACAGATTACCAATAAGCCAAAGACCCATAGTTGATAATTTGATAAAATAAATGAAGAAAGATGGGGTAGTCATTCCTTCCAAATCTCCATATAATTCTCCATTGCTACTTGTTCCAAAGAAAGATGGAAATTGGAGACTTGAGATAGATTGTAGAAAGTTAAATTCCAACAATATCCCAGACAGAATGCCAACGCCAGTAATTCAAGATATGTTAGCTCAATTAGGAGGTGCAAAAATATTTTCATCCTTAGATTTACTGAGTGGATACTGGCAAGTACCTTTAGACGAAGAGTCGAAACCATACACAGTCTTCAGCACACATAAAGAACACTTACAATTTGAAGTCATGCCATTTGGACTCACTTCGGCTCCTTTAACTTTTGTTAGATTAATGTTGCAAATTCTGGGAGACCTGGAAAATGTTGCAGTTTACCTAGATGACGTTATCATTTTTAGTAAAGATCTAGAAAGTCACCTCAAAACTTTAGAAATAGTCCTAGAAAGATTAAGAATAGCAGGACTAAAAAATCAAATTAAAGAAATGTCAGTTCTTAATGAAATCTTTGGAATACTTAGGTCATGTAATTAGTGGAGATGGACTACTCATGCAAGCAGGCACGATAAAGGCAATAGTTGAATATCCAGCTCCCACAAATTTGAAGGCATTGAGACGGTTCCTAGAAATGGTAGGTTACTATAGACCTTTTATTAAGGGCTTTGCTACAATAGCCAAACCATTAACAGAATTAACAAAGAAGGATGTCAAATATGAATGGGATAAAGAGCAAGAGACAGCCTTCCAAACACTAAAGAGTCAGATGACAAGGAATCCTGTATTAGTCTACCCAGATTTCTCCAAAGACTTCTACTTAGCCTGTGACGCCTCAAGTACAGGGCTAGGAGCTGTATTACTACAAAAGGACAAAACTGGAATGACGGCAGTATATTATGCCAGTAGAGTCTTAAACGCAGCAGAGAGAAATTATAGTACTACAGAAAGGGAATGTTTAGCATTATACTGGGGATTAAAGAAATTTAGATACATATTTCTAGGGCATAAAGTCAATGTACTTACTGATCACAAACCCATTTGTGATTTGTTTAAAAAGAGAACTTTTACAAATAACATGAAGTTCAATAGATGGTTCATTAGTGTGTTAGAATTTGCTCCAGAATTCAGATATATCTCAAGGAAATTTAATACACTAGCAGATGCATTATCCAGATCCCAAGAAGAAACAGAGAAATGCATTACCACTAATACCTTTGGTTTAGCTGTCAAGTAGTAGACTTAGACTTAAAAAGAGTACAAATACAACAAGGAACTGATGCAGAAATCGGACAGATAATAGGACAGTTTGACAGATGAATCTTTAAAACCTGATTTTGTACTCATAAATGGTTTATTGTATAAAAGACCAACAGAAAAGAATGGTTATTCTCGTCTATACATCCCAAAAACACTAATCAGAAGTTTTAGAACTAACCCACTCATATAAGTTAGCAGGACGTCCAGGAATTAAAAAGACAAGTAGAATCATAACCAGAAAATATTTTTGGACACTTTGTAGTGAAGATGCCAAGAACTTTGTACAAAATTGTGTAGTATGCAATAGAAATAAGGGTAACGTAAATCCAAAGGCTCCACTTGAGAAGCATCCATCGGAACTGAATCCGTTCCAGGTCGTGTCAATGGATTTTTTAGTTCCATTTCTTACCACTGTTAGAGGGAATAAACAAATACTAGTCTTTCTAGACTATCTAACCAGATATGTAGAGATTGTACCAGTGAAAAATACAGATGCAATTACAGTAGCAGAAGCTCTTAAATCTAGAATTATCAAGAGACATTCATGTCCACAGGTTCTTCTTTCTGATAACGCAGCTGAATTTACTAGTGAGCTTTTAAGAAAATTATGTAAATTTTACGAGATAAATAAATGTCAAATAACAACATATAAACCAAGTTCAAATGGAGCAGTAGAAAGAACAAATCGTAAAATAAAGGATATCCTGAAAACTTCGGTTAAACCTAATACAGAAGACGGGGATTTAGCTTTGGAAGACGTACAGTTTACTATAAACAATACTGTAAATGAGACAATAAGAGAATCACCACACTACTTATTGTATGGGTATCAGAAGAGATTACCTAATACCTTACTAGATGATGCAACACCACCCCGACATATATACTTATAATTATGATGACTATATTGCATGGAAAACTAGACGTACTTATGAAATGATCAAACACACGAGGACTAGGCTTCATGAATATCATAAAATTCATGCAAAACTACTATGACAAAAATACGACTAAACCAGACATTATAGTAGGTGCTCACATATATGTTCAAAATCATATTCCAGAAGGTCCTAATGTAAAGGTGTCTCCTAAATTTCATGGTCCTTATAGAGTATTAGAAGTGTTAAAATTAAATAAGCTTAGAATTATTAATGAGAATGATCTAAAGGAAAGGGTAGTTCATTGGAATCATGTGAAGGTAATAAAAGCAGACGCTTGGTCCACTAAAAAGTTAGAAGAAGTATTGAAGGAAAATAAGGAAGAACAAATAAACAAAAGATATGAGTTAAGAAAAAGATAAGTTTATGTAAAGTGTTGAACTGAAATATCATATGTAAAATGTATTTGTAGAAATTAAAATACCTCATGTATAAGGCTTATTCTTACAGATACAAACATGCGGCTCATCTTAATAATAGTAATACTTCAATTTGTGTCATCCGAAGTTGTCATCAGAAAGGGTGCACTACTAGAGAATAAATGATCTGTGAAATTAATAAAGGATTTAGGAATTGTAAGTATAAATGTATCCTCAGTGCTTATCAGTGCAATGACTTTGAAAGATGTTCAAAAAGAACTTAAATCCATAATACAGAAGAGTGATAATAACAGTGCCTTACCATTGTTGAAAAGATTAGAGAATGACATAGGAAATATCCTAAATACAAGGTCCAAAAGATCCCTCTTACCTTTTATAGGAACAGCCCTAAATCTATTATTTGGAATCGCAACTGAATCTAATGTAGAAAAACAAAGGGATCGCATTGAAAAGCTGGAACAGTGGGCAGCAGCAACAGGTACGTGATAAATAAGGTGATAACTTCTCAGGACTTAAATGCCCAAGAAATAGAAAAGCTAAAGGTATTCATTAAAAAGATCAATAAAAATATATCAAAGGAACTAAATATGATAGAAAATCAACAGTTTTTAAATAATTTTACACTGGAGAGTGAAATTATCTTGCAAGAACATAGAGACATGTTAAACGCAGTCTTGTTAGCTTATAAGGAAATGTTAAGTCCAACACTAATCACTCCTAAAGAATTAGAAGATAATATTATTTTTTTTTTGGTAGAGGGGCATTATACCCCTATGGTAAAGGATGTTATAACCTATTATAATTTAATAACCACAAAGGTAGTGCAGGATAAGATTATTTTAGTGTTACCGTTTAATCAGAAAGATGCAGATGTACTGATGTCTATACATCCTTTCCCCATGGTGATAAAGGAAAATGTAATCATTTCAAATGTCAACAACATCCATTTTGCATTAGAAGAACACAGATTATTGGTGTCATTTATTACTGATGCCCAATTAAAAGATTGCATAATTTTAAGGGAAAAAGAATACATTTGCAACCTTGATAACCTTTACAAAACTACTAATGCCTATCCTTGCGTTCAAGAAATAATTGACAACAAAACTCAAGAAAAAGAGTTATGTACAAGTTTATCCAAACACAGATTTGTTTCCATCTTAGTAGAGCAGTCAATTTTTGTGTTTTCACTAGATACTGTAACAGCCATAATCTAAGTACAGAAGTTAGTTTCAAGAATGTCCATGCTTTTGATAATTTTCATCTTAGTAGAGCAGTCAATTTTTGTGTTTTCACTAGATACTGTAACAGCCATAATCTAAGTACAGAAGTTAGTTTCAAGAATGTCCATGCTTTTGATAATTTTCATTTAGTAGAGCATCAAATTTTTCAAGAATGTCCATCTTTTGATAATTTTCATCTTAGTAGAGCAGTCAATTTTTGTGTTTTCACTAGATACTGTAACAGCCATAATCTAAGTACAGAAGTTAGTTTCAAGAATGTCCATGCTTTTGATAAGACTTGCAAGTTAGTAATACCAAACCAGTTGTACTATGAACCTCATATTTTCACTGAATTTAAATTTCATAAAAATATCCCATACATGAACTATTCTAAGAATATCCAAGAGTTTCACTTGTCTCAGTTAGAATTAAAACAACTGAATGAGTTACCACTGGTAGATGAATTTTTCAACTACAAAGAAAAGGTTTCACCAATTTTGTCTCTGTTCAATTTAATCATAATATTACTTGTAATTGTGGTATTTGCAATTTTAGTCAAACGTGTAGTAATTTCAAATATTGAGAAGATTATAAAAGAAATTAAAAGGGCCAAGGAAGAAGGATAATGTTCTTATAGACATGATTTATTGCCAATTTCTTTATAGGTTGTTGATTTTATTATATATATTCACTATTACAATTAACCATTTTACAGTGTGAATATTTCTTTTAAGTAATGATTCATTGTATAGCGTATGAATTTTCTACAATATATTAATATATTACTAATCTGCTATTTTACCATTACTATATTGACAAGAATTATTCAATATTTCGTGTGTTTACACTACGGGCAATCATATAAGTGCTTTATTTTATATGTCAATTTACAGTTATCCGTTTAAACTATATTTTTATTGTCACACTGAGGGCAGTGTGAGATAGCGGGACTGAGTGATGTAAAGATATAAGGAAAAATTAGATAGGAAAGCATAAGAGAAAGAGAGAGATAGAGAGAGAGACAGAGAGAGAAAGAATAAAGAGAGAGAATAGAGAGAGAGAACAACAATTAAGCCTTGGTTGTTATGTACTGCGAGACTAGAAGTGTCAAGTAAGCAAACCGCAAGAAACAGTCTTGCACGAACTCAAAACAGTGAGCGAGTATATCGCGCACAAGCCCATAAAACCGATCGTAAAATCTGGAAATTGTGCCCTCGTAATTTAGCTGACTAAGGATTACTCAGCACCTCGTCAGAAGCTAAGATTCCAGCCATATCTATAACCCCACCTTCAACAGGAGGTGTTTACATGGAAATTCCAAAGAAAAGGGCTGGACAAAGTGGAGGAGTTCATTATCTCTCCAATCAAACATTCTAGGGAAGAGTCATTTACATCTCCTTCTGGGGTCATTTCCAATCAAATCATCTAAGGAGAGATTTTAACAACACCCACCACTGTCCTTCCCAATCAAGCTGTTCGAGGGGAGGCCTTACAGATAAAATCTTCCAATGGGGAACTGAAAAGGAGGAGTTGGAAGATAACAAGAAAAGCGAGGGGTTCCAGAGAAGCCAGAAGCCAGAAGAAGAGCATTCGAGTCTCAGTCACCCCATAAGAGAAGACGCAGCTTCTCCTTGCTTTCGTGGTCCCAACCAGACTTAAACTGAACTTTGTCTAGCAAGAGTGGTTTCACGATAGTAACTGTAACCGTAAATTGTACTCGAGTTTGTAGTTAACTTTCATCATTAAAGTAAGAAGCTACCATTTCGTCTCCATTAAGCCTTTCTGAGAGATATAATTACATTAATCTAATTCCCTTCGAATTAACAGACTCCTAAGCGGCTGACTATGGAAGAGACGCCGGGGACTGTTTTGTCAACTTAGAAGAAATATGCAGGTAAGAAGGGAAACTAATATGTCGTGCACGACACACACACACACACACACACACACACACACACACACACATATATATATATATATATATATATATATATATATATATATATATATATATATATATATATATGACAAAAGATTAACATATTCATCCAAATCAAGGCGTAGCATTGTCACAGTGAAGTGATAGTGGAAAAGAATACAATGACAAAAATAACAAAAGCTAGACAATAGCAAGAATACCTGTACCATTTGAAATATATATTAAATGAATTGCTGAATTCTCAGTATGTTACTATTAAGTTTTGCCTTCATTTTGCTAATGTAAAGAGATTTTGTAAAAAGAAGGTCTAGTTTGCTTATTGCTTGGTGTACTACAGTATAGTCTTGCTGGCTAGAGTGACCTCTGATAGATGTGTGACAGTCCCGTATATAGATCTGCTTTAATGCTCCTCACCATGTGGTCAGAAATTCTGTGTTGCAACCAACGGTTGCAACGGTCAGGTTGGTTGCAACGGTCAGTATACTTGGAATTACAACCATGCCAACTGTACTCGTGCTTAGGTTAGAGCCAATTGTTGGTGAGGACAAACCTAAAGTGTATATGTGGGTAGGGATTTTTATCATTTCACAAAAGGTGATATCCAGTTTAGAAGTTTTATATATCAAATGTCCCTGGGCACATTAAAATTTGGGATTTGTGAAATTATATATATTATTTTTTTATCAAGAAAGGATATATGAGGTTTTTTTAACCAATGTGATTCAAAAGGAATTCAAACAAAAGTAATTCTGTAAATACTGAAGATCCTGATTAAATCTGATGAAGTTGTAACAAATACTGTATACTTGACCGACAAGGATCTTTATGCTTCTAATTATGTAGAGACCTAGAAATGAACATCTAGGACAGTATGAGTGGATTTTCTGTAAACTAAAGTAAAAAAGTGTTGTTGTCTCTAACGATGGCGTGTGTGAAGGAATGAGTGTGTATTCATTTACAATTTCACAAGTGAATTTCATATCTGGATGTTATGCATTTAAAAACAAGAGGAATCTGTAAAAATGTTTGACTTCTTGAAGGGATCAATCTCGATACCCCTCTTTCTTCCTGTACTCATGTCCTAAAGTCACAACAACAAGGAGAGGATCAAACCTGCCCGTAGGCTGTCTTAGGAGTTCCTCTCAGTGATCTTGACCAATGAAATGCTTGGATCTTTGACAGGCCTGCCCACCATGAGTTGAAGAATTGATTAATGAGAGTACTGATCTCCTTAAAGGCCTGCCTTTGAAGACCCTTACATAGGTCTAAATAGTTGGCTGGAGAGAAATAAAAGAAACAGAAAGCAAAAGATGACCGGATTGCAGCTACACACAGTTTGAATGAGTGTGATTCCAGTGCAAAACAGACTGAGTCCACTGGGTTAGCAACTTTGACACTTTACAGTGCTCCCCTTAACCTCGCACTCCTTTGATAAAGGTATCGTGCCACCTGCTGGCCGTACTCCTTCCACCGAACCTAACTAGTCTTAGTGCCATTTCTGGACATGAGGGTGCTACACTATGTCGCAGTGCCATAAGAACCACCAGAACTGTGTAAACCAACAAAGTAGGGGGAAGTAAGAAAATGAAGTTTCATTTTTAATGTAAGGGGAGTAAATATGTCTGGGGAAACATTTTTGGAATTCTTTACATTGTTTTAATAAAGACCAGTGGGGTTAAGGGTGATTTTGCAGAAACGTTGTTTGACTTCTTAAAAGAATGCAGCAATGCTCCTTGCCGTTTTAAGGGTAATCATAGAGATATGAATAGAGTTCATATAAGCGCTTGTAAAAGAAATATTCATGTGAAAAGAAAATTTCTACAATTGCAAGTAACTGCATTCTTGTCGAAGCCAGGTGATCTTGTCATAACTGGGTTATGCAATTTTTTTTCTAATAGTGAGTATTTTTTATTGGTTAAATATTGAGAAGTTTTGATCAGTTAAATACCGAGAGCAATAACCTGTTGGGGAAAACGTAGATATGTGTATGTCATATTGTAAAGTTTAACTGCTCATCTTTGTGACTATGTTAATTATATTTTAGGGTTAAACTCTAGTGAATTTTATTACTATTGTTAACTACCATGATTCAGAATCAGAGAGAGGTAAAAAACGCCCTGTGGAGTATTTTGAGACAGAATGCTCCATGATAAAGTGCTGAATCTTACGAGTCATATATTTGAGAGTTTATATACAGAGTGCTGTTTAGGTTAGGTGATCTGCCTGAGTAAATGGTTGAACGTTTGGACTAACCTTAATTCTGGACACTCATAACAATTACAATTAGGAATTATAATTCTGGTTGAGAAACCGCCTTCATTTTGCCATATCTGAATTGCAGTTCATTTGATTTTTGTTTTCAGGTTCAGTTTCAAAAACTGTAATATAAAGTAGTCAAAGTATCAGATCTTTCATTCATGTTAGAGGTCCTTTCTATGTAAGGAGTAATTTTATTGTTGAGCTAAATAATTACAAATTGAGTTTGAGTTTTTTTTTTTATGAGACATCATTTTGCTCTGGTGTTGAGTTCACGAAAGTTGTACGCGTATGCACTGTGCGTGTGAAGTCTGTAGTTTGGGAAGATGTTCCTAGTGAAAATGTTATCCTGATTATTTCAGCAAGTCTTATATCGGAATTGCTTTCTTCATGACACTTGTCCAGAAACTTAGTTCTATAGAAAACTTAAGTAAATTGAGTTTGTATTTATCCCTGAAGGAGACTCATGTAAATTCAGTCCCAGTCACTGTCTGCATAGCAGTGTGTAGAGACTATGTTTCTGGCAAGTAATTTATCTATTTTTTTTTTTTATCTTTGAATGCTAATTTTTCGTATGCTAATTTTGGCCTGTCATTTTATTTTTGACCCTATTTGCTTTTAATTGTTGTCTTATTCATTGTCCTTTTTTGCTTTTCTTCTATATGATTCATTAATCAGTGTTGTTAATTTTATTAATAATTTGTAAAGTGCAGAAATCCAGCAGTTTTATTCAGTCTTTGGTTGTTGTCAACTATGTACCATCCCTACTACTGTATTACTGTTACTGAGTTGAAGGATAAGTGATGTTCGTTCATATTGAAAGTGTTACTTCACTTCTCCTCTCTCAGTGTAAAATATTTTGTAGATAGTTTGTGGACTGGGTTCGCAGAAATAACAAACCCCATCTGTGAGGACACCATATACAAGGCGCTTTCAAGAGAGAGGTAATGAAAATAACAGATTTGTTATGTCCTGGTAAATATCATAACACCCATAGCAGGTAAATTACACCGTATTGCTAAGTGATTTATCCCTTTTGACAAAGGCAGCAGAGGAGGTTCGTGTCTTCTGCACTTGTTAGTGAACCCAGGTGTTTAAATAAGAGATGAACCCGCCCTGCCTCTTCAACCACTCCTCCACCAACTTTGGTAGCATGCGCACACACACACACACACACGCACACACACACATATATATACATACATATATATATATATATATATATATATATATATATATATATATATATATATATATATATATATATATATATATACATATACATACATACACACATATCTTATGTATGTTCGTACTATAACTCATATCTGCCTTGAAATTGTATGAATTTCTTATTATTAAGATGAAAACGATTTTTATTTTTTTAGCTCTTAGTTTTGTGCCACTTCGTAATGGGATCATCAACACAGCTTTTCCATTCCCTCCACTTCACCTTCATAACTTCTACATTACCAAAACTCATTTTCGAATTACAGTTTCATCTTACAATTACCTGGATCTTCCCATCTGTTGCCATTATAAGGATCCCCTGACTCCCCACCCCAGCCATGCCCACACCCTCTCTCTTTCTCTCTCTCTCTCTCTCCAGCAATTTCTTACCAGCGTTCAGTGATTCACATTCTTTGTAATTCTTTTTTCTGTATGAAATTTTCATGATTAAAAGATTGTAAGAAAGAAAAAATAATAATTTGTGCTTAATGTCAGGAAGGGACTTTCCTGCTCCAGAGATTAGTGAGAAAATAATAAGGCTTTGCTTTTCTAGATATGTTTGAAATGATCTTGTATAACTGAATGATTGAATGATTACCTCGAAAGACATCATTTCTGTCTTGTGTTCATTACTGTAGACTGTGATTCCCACCTACCCCAGTAAAATGTGTCCAGCTACTATATATATATATATATATATATATATATATATATATATATATATATATATATATATATATATGTTAATGACCCTATCCCCATGTCAAATAGGGTCATCTTTTATTGTTGTATCTGTTTTAAGAACAGAATCAATCTTCTTACTTTCCCAAGATCTCTGGAAGCGGTGGCTCATCCCTGGGTCAGCAAATTCCTTCTCTCTCATCGACTTCTCTCACTGAACATATTCTTAAACAAAGGCCTACTGGAATTAAACACTTATATACAAAACTAGACTTTATTTGCAGATTTAATGAAAGTAATTCAGCAAAAGCTATGATCATGAAAAGGAGTGAATTCCATCCCCTATAAATGGAAATCATCACTGGAGGAAATTCTGATTCACAAATATTCAGATCAATAAAATCGAGACCAACTAATACTAGTGACTAACACCCTGGTCACCAAGCAAAGTGGAAAGGTCATAATTACTCTAGACCACAATAAATGTCATATAGTATGTAAAAGAATAAACACCTCTTCCAAAATATTCGTCCTTACAAGACGCACCCAGAATTCCTGTTGAAAGAAACATACCATATATTAAAACCTGAAATGGTGTTAAATGATATTCCTATTCAAAACAGAAAAATGTACAATGGAGAACTGGGCAGAAAAATGCATAATGGAGACACAAGAATTCCACTGCAGCACAACTCGGTCCTACCACAAAAAGTCTGGAAAAGATATGTGTCCACGAGTTATGGTACTCACTTTCTATGGCGACAAATAACAGATTTTCCAGTGGTGGTTCTTCAACACTGCTCCACTAACCAAATCACAACCAGTCTCAAAATGAAGTCCCCCTGCAAGAGTCTATCCACCGATAATATACCATTAGAGAGTGCCACACACATGAGCACTCACTTAATCACTTCTTCTGGAAATGTGACAACCCCAGTTCAGTGTTCAATCATGCTGTCTCCATGCACTTAAATCATGATCAAATATTTCTCTGAACCTAACTATGCAAAACCTCCAACGTAGACACAAATGCACCTGCTGTGGAAGTGCCACTGCCAGGCCAGCACATAGTTCTTCAAAGTCGTCCAAGACTAAATAGCAGCTCAGACCACCTACCACTGCGTGTCCCCACCCAGGTATGATAACTGTCCAATCAAAAGTTCAGTGAGGGCCAGCTCCAAAATCATAGCAAACCCTATGTACTAGATACGAAAATTATTTGTCTCATATACACGATTGTTATTCCAATACACAGTTCATTATAGAATGCATCACTTCACATCTTGCATTCTCGATAGTCTAAATATTCTGGACGGCTTGCAATTGTACAAGCCTATGCTTCTCTTCACATCTTGAATTCCTGGTGATCCAACTATGCTGAACGGCAATTTATAGACGTCCTGCCCAACATCTCTCCAAAAACCCTGGATCCTCTCATGAAGGTGCAGGCGTAGAAACCTGCAGGCGTAACGTAGACGGTCCCCATATCTAACTTGTATCAGTTGAGGCTCATAGAAGCCATTCATAAGGCACTGCTGCGAGGAAGTGGTATATAACATAAGTTGGTCATGTCAACAGTCAACCCAAAAGTTACCTAGTCAGCTCCCTAAGCCATACTATTACTGAAATATTAAACCCACTAGGGAAATGTCATATGATAAAACTGTGAAAGGATTCCAAGTTACTAACTGGAATTTCCACAATCAACCCCCTATCAGGTACACTAACTTTAAAATACAAATTCTTCACAGTAAAAATTACCTGAGAACTGCACCAGTATACTGAATTTATTAAAGGTAAAATATCTTGTAAAGTTATCAAAGTTTTACCCCGGTTAGCAAGTCCTGTTGATGCCTGCTCAATTCTCAGCAAAATAGTAATTGATATACTAGCAATTGCTCCTATGATCATAACAACTGCAATTCAATTACCAATGGCACAGTCCTCTTAATTCTAGAAGAGAACTGAAAAATCTAATCCCCTAAATTTGGAAACCATATTAAAGTCTTCCTAATCCTACCCTGAACCCTAACTGATTTGCCAGCCCCAAAAAAAAAAAAAAAAAAACAATCAACAGAACTTTATTCTGTCACTCTATACTCACAGATATTGAGTCAGACGACAGCCATATATCATAATATTCTTACATAATAACACACGGGCCTAACCTCACTACGAAATTAGCCCATGCCATGACTCCCAAAGTCATGTGGATACGAGACTTCAGCATAAAAAATAAAAGAAAAAATTTCTAATATACCCGATCTCGAAACGGGAAAAAAAAAAAACAAACAAAAAAAGAAATTTATATGTCTATAAAACCCTATGGTATTTTGCACTTAATTTCAACTAAGTATTGCAACACATAAGAGCAAAAACTGAACTCGGGCAATTTTAGATTTTTATAACTCTACGGACCAACATCCACCCCAGTTAAAAAAAAAACTACAAGTCACGCCCATTTAAAATCCCCCAAAAAACAAAGAGAGAGAGGAAAGATAGAACAAAAAATTATCATAACCACAGTACAACACAGGAATTAACCCATAAGATTTCCATTAACCTGTCCTTTTAATTTAAGATGTGTCAAACGAGACACACCCGTGTTCTCATCTAGAACAACAAATCTATTCCCCTTCTTTACTTCTAAAACACGAAAAGGACCTTCAAATTTAGGACTTACCTTAGAGTTCAACTGATTCCTGACATTTATTTTCACAAATACCCTATCTCCCACGGCAACTTTAACTCTATCTGGCTTTTGCTGACTCCTATCTACCATGTCTCGAGTTTTCATTTAAAGATTCCTAGCAAGACGCGCATATCTCTCTTTTGCCATGGAAACAAGCGCTTTGCTCATTTCATCCCCGATGGAATAGGCAACAAATTGAACGCACCCCGCGCTGGGTCACCAAACAGCGTCTCATTGGAGACATTCCAACGGTATCACTAACCATTGTATTGATGCTATGCTGCACCTGTGGAATATATTGAGCCTAATTTACATCATTTCCCCCAACGGTCATTCAAAGAGCTTCAAGGACCTTCCTATTTGCCCATTCACACAGCCCATTAGCTTCTGGTCTATAGGGAATAATAGTGAACTTCCGAATGCCCATTACATCCGCAAGACACTCCAATGTCTTGTTCACAAATTCTCTCGCATTATCTGTAATCAGAACCTCAGGAACCCCATAACAACAAATATACCCATTAAAGAACCCAGTTGCCGCCTCTTCCGCTATTTTATGCTTCAACGGAAAATTCTCCACGAACCTAGTTAATTCGTCAACAACCACCAAAATGTGCCTATGGCCATAACTACAGTAGATTCACAGAAATTGCTCAGAAGGTCCATATCATCACCCAATGGCATAGGCAAAAAATCGAACCCACCCCGCGCTGGGTAACCAAACAGCGCCTCATTGGGAAACATTCCAATGGTATCGCTTACCATAATGTTAATACTACTTTGCACCTGTGGAAGATATCGATCCCAATTTGGATTGTTACCTCCCACGGTCATCCGAAGAGCTTCAATGACCTTCCTATTTGCTCGTTCACACAGGCCATTCGCTTCTGGTGTATAGGGAATAACAGTGACTTTCCGAATACCCATTACATCCAAAAGACATTGCAATGTTCTGTTCACGAATTCCTGACCGTTATCTGTAATGAGAACCTCCGGGACCCTGTAACAGCAAATATGGCTGTTTCATGCTTCAATGGAAAAATATCTACAAACCTAGTTAATTCGTCAACAACCACCAACAGGTGCCTATGACCATAATTAGATTCACAGAAATTGCTCAATAGGTCCATGTGGTCTCTTGCTGTGGGTCTGGTAGGAATCGGGAATGAACCCAGTTTACAAGAAACGACCCTATGGCTTACATGCATTACAAATTGAATAACTTCTCACAAAGTCTTCTACCGAACTAAGCATATTCTTCCAAAAGATTTGTCCCTGTACATTCTGATACGTCTTCTTAATCCCCAAATGTGGACTGCCAAACTTGCTGTTTAGATATGTGTCGTATCCCCCTTATCCTCACTATTCCTCAGTCTGTATCTAATCTTCCTAATTAACAAATTACCCTCTAATTCAAGAGTTGTCCTGGCTAGAAACAAAGATTAGCTCTTAAGTCGAAATTTGTTGAGTAAATTTATGTTCCATATATTTACGATACGCTGCTATTCCCTGAATCCCCTGGCATGAAGACACGTCGGAAACTTATCAAACTCATCATAGTGTGAAATAGTAGTTGCAACCAGTGCAGCGCTGCAAACGGTTATACAGCATTTGCCAAAAATTTATTCTCCCTCGATGTCTTTGACTCATTTGCAATCTGTTTGTGATATTTATGCGATATTGTTCCAGAGTGTGTCCATGAAATGTTTAATTGTAATGTGGACGTTCCGTCTTTCTGGTTTCATTCTTTCCTACTTAATGAACTGTGATGTGCAGTTGGTAACAAATATTCATTCAGTACAATATTCTTTTACTGTGGTATGCAGGTAACAATTTCTGCATAATCCTTAACATACATACTTTATGTAGATATTTCAAATCATGTTTTTACTTAATTGTCTAATTTTTACATTGACCATGGGACTCTGGAGGAAAAACGAAAAATGTTCCGTTTATAATCTTTTGCAAACTTGGTGACGCTGTTGGATCACAGTGATATGAGCTGAGCAGAAGGAGAAAATTTATCATTTAAAATAACAAATGGGGCTCTGTTTAATCATTTTAAGTTATCGAAAACGATCGATATTAACAGCTCACAAATGACATGCACACATTCTTCAAGTCAACATCATTACCCCGATATTTCTCTTACGGTTAACTTAAATTGGTATCTTTTACAGCTTAAGATAACCTCATTTCTGTATTTTTTCTCTTGTTATCGGAAATATTGGCAAAGGTCCTGATTTCTTGCCCACCTTGTTAAAAAATCATATATGCAATAAAAGTCCAAACATTTGTTTACAATGAAGTTTTGCATTAGGGGAGAATATAATTAAATCCGGAATAACGTAAGAGTCGATTGAAACGTTAGCAAGCTAGAAGAAATAATGCATAAATGCATTAACATGAGGATATCAATGTAATTAGTGTCAGTTAACTAGTTCTTGGATTTTTAGCTAAGATGTTCGAGGAGTTTTGGAATTTTCTTAACGATCTCTCCATACGACTTCACAAGGTTGATGAGCCTATGGTGGGCGTGGTTCCTGGAGATGAGAAAGAGAGCACCGAGGGACAGAGATAATAGATCGCTTCATTTTCCCGCTAAGCACCTCAGCAGTTGACACGTAGTCTAGCCTTGATCTCTCTGAAAGAGAGAGAGAGAGAGAGAGAGAGAGAGAGAGAGAGAGAGAGATTGAATCGTGTGTTACCCTTTCTTTGGACTTATATGTACTGAAAAGACTTGCGGTCCAGACTTCGTCCGTGAGCGCTCTTCTGGAGTACCTGTTGCTATCAACTAGTTGTTTCATTTCTATTAAAGGCCTTTTTTTCTTAGTGTTTGGTCATTTCTAGAAACTATAAGTTGATGTTGAAAATGAAGCAGCATAACTGTTATTTATGAACTACCTAGGGTTCATGAGAAAAGAGAATGAATGCTGAAAGTGTTTCCAAGCAAGTAAATTGCTCTGTGTACCTGGGAAAGGGGCAAATAACAGTGAAGAATGCCTTGTTTTAGATTATATGTTTGTAAAGAGTAGATGAAGAATAGGTAAATGAATATAATAAAAGGTTCGAGGGACATCTAATCGTTAATTGTTTGATGCATAGGTGAAAACTGATGGCATTTCCAGTAGGCAATGAAAGTTTTAGTGTGGTTGTTAATATATTTGTGACGAATAAATATAATTAAAAATTATTATTCTGGTAAAAATACTGAATGAAAAGAGTCTACGGAGCCTATGCAGTTTATTAAATGGGGTCAATGATTCACCTGTGAAAATTTGTGCACATAATTACTTCAAAGGAAGAAAAACAATAAGTGTTGGCATGGTGAAACTGGGAGTTCTGTTAAGTAAGCAAATGAGGTTAACTGGAATGTAGCTGTTTGTTAGAAGTGAAATCTGTATGAAGGCAAGCCAAAGAAGAGTAGAGATGAAAAAGAACGAGAGCAAAATGAATTTTTAGAGTATGGGGAGAGCAACTTAGATGTTGAAGAATGGTTTGGCACTGGGTGATAAGATTGAAAATTAGTGTGACTGGGAGGTTGAACAGTGGATATTAGAAAGGTTTAGGAAGAATGTGCGAGTGGAATCATTCATTTGCTGTACGGGAAGACGAAAGGGGTGAGCACACGGATACCTAGTATGGTGTTTGTGTGGATTTTGACCGAAAAAGATAGCAAAGGGATTAACAAGAAAAAAAGTCAGTTACATTTTAAGTAGGGAAATGTGAATGGATGATGTTTTTGTTAAAAAAAAAAGTTGTGTGAGAAATCTGTAAGGAAGAATAAAAATGCATGGGACATACATGGACGTTAGACTGTAAAGGGTGTATAGTTTCCGTAAGTTTGGGAGGAATGAGAAGAGAGACCAACGACTAGACGGAGGTGATAAACGAGGTCTGTGTTGATCGGGTCACCAAAATGCTGAAGTGCCTTCCGTACAGAGGTTAGACATTCTAGATAGTGTGAAGACATGTAGAAACTTCTCTTAACTTGGAAATTAATTTTTATCAGTCGTATCAATAATAGGTACAGTATACTTCATCTTTTACTGATATTCTTTAGTCTGAAGTAACAAGTAACTTTATATTTGTTTATTACTTAGAAAATAATTCTAACTTAGAAGAAGAAGGAGGAGGAGGAGGAGGAGGAGGAGGAGGAGGAGGAGGAGGAGAGAGAGAGGAGAGAGAGAGAGAGAGAGAGAGAGAGAGAGAGAGAGAGAGAGAGAGAGAGAGAGAGAGAGAGAGAAAGGGGGGAGGGAGTAGTAATGGAATCTTTTCATCTGATATATCTAAAGTTATCGCAATGAACGAAATAAACACAGAAAAGTATTCATTTATAAACAAGCAAACTATGAGTTTTGAAAAGAAAGCTCGCCAAGTTGCAACAGATATTTGAATGACTTTTGTTTTGTGGTATAGGACATCAAGAATGAACGTTTGCATTAAAGATGACACTCTTTTACGTTAGTAAACTCTAACATTTGCCCTGAAGATATAACAATTTTGTTCCTGTTTACTGCTCCATGTCTTTAAGTTTTCACGCCTGTAGTTAGAATAATTATGTTTGCAGATGATTAATCAAGTCTTATAATCACTAAAGTGATGCCAGTTTTCACAAACAGAGCTTGTAATATTTCGATTACATTTGTTTGAAAGTTAGTGGACAATGAGCATGATTGAATGCAATTCTGGAACCTTTCCTTCTTAATATCTTATAATTGCTGAGTCACAGGATCTCACTGGGCGGAATTTCTCTCCGAGACGATAGGAGAACAAATTCTAATAAAGCAGTTACTGAGATGGAATCTTTAGGATTCTGGTTATCGCAGCAGAGCTTATATAAACACACGAAAGTAATAGTTCAGAAGGAATGGAAATGATAAGACGATGCAAATATACGAAATAAAGTTAAACTTCCAGTAATCTGATGCTCTTGCATAATACTTTATTACTGGAATCCATTTTCATCAGCTATGAAAGCGCATAATTTTAAATTTTTTAAATGGACTCGAAAGTAGTTCATCCTTTTTTAGGAATGATTTTGCTTGTGAGATTGTCTGAAAGCATTATCTATTGGAGATGCATTACTCAGCTTTTTGCAACAAAGATGAAATGTATATTGGGAAGTATTCTGTCTCATCATGTATATCTTAGTGCTTCGAGGAGGAGCTTTATCATTCCAGGAGCAGAGGTCCCCCCCTCCCAGCCCCCCCCCCCCACCCCGCCTCCAACCTTCCCTACCCTCTTAGCATCTCGAGCCATTGTTAGTATGAACAAAGTAATTCTTGACCTGGAATTAAAAGAACGGAAGGAGAGTAGAATATTTTTTTTCTCTCTTTTGACTATTGGGGCTTATTTTGCTTAACATTTTCATGAGGAAGTAATGGATTTTGAGATGAAAGAAGCTAACAGGAATACAAAACTATGAGAAAAATTCCAGACACACCGTACCTCATTAGGTTGGTAGGTAAGCTTCTCAAGATCACAAACTGAAATAAAACAAGAGGAGAAACCAAAGCATTAATTGTTCTGGGAGGAAAGAAAGTAACTGCCAACCCTTACTATACATAGGCCATTTCAATTCCAATATAGATCTTCTTTTACATAGGAGGCCATTTCAGTTCCAGTATAGATATTCTCGAATATGACGAGTGTGTTCACAACTACTAAAATAAAATTCTGTGTTTTCAAGGGGGTTCAATGATATTCTTACAACAAATATAATGTCTGAAATATCACCTATAGACAATATTAGGACAAGGAACACACATATTGCTCTTGCTACTACCGAAAATAATCTTTGGTATTACTTATATGAGAGAAGACTCATCATGTATGTGAAAAATGCGGTGCCTGAGCTATACTGACTTCTTGCCGTTTTTCCTGTTGCGACTCTTTCTTACCAGAGATGTGGAGAAGAGGACAATGTCTCCAGAGTTCCAATAGGCAGAACCACGAGGAATGGTTAAAGCCTTTATATATATGAACTCAAGGCACGGGTCAAAGCCTACAGTGCAAAAGTATGATTGTAAGGACCCAAGGCACGGGTACAAACCTACAAATGCAAAGGCATAATTATGTGAATTTGCTTAACCTGCCCACGGACATACTGGTAACAGGAGCAGAGGTGGTTCAGTTTGAACAGAGTGAAATCAATCACATTTAGTACAACAATAGGCACCACACGGGCGTACTGTGTTAGTAACACACAAAGTAAAAGGGGCACGTAGGTGCAAAATTGAGGTACAATAAGTACAAATAGATGGGCAAGGACACAAGAATTGAGTAGCACGTAAATGCAGTTAGTTGAGGAAGTACAAGGCAGTTATTGATTTTAGCAGATTGCAAAGTTATAATGTATATATATATATATATATATATATATATATATATATATATATATATATATATATATATATATATATATATATATATATATATATATATATATATATATATATATATATATATATATATATATTTCCCCTATGTATGTATATATACATATACATACGTATATGTACACATATATATACATACATACATACATACATACAAACATAAATACACACATACATACATAGTGTGTGCATATATGTTTTCCCGTGGGTTTTCATTCATATGTAATTTCCAAAACAAAATCATATAGGTTATTGCCACTGAGCTTTTCAAATTTTAAGAAAGTACCTCTAGTATTTGTTTATTCTTTCCGAGTGATAATAGTTTTCTGTCATGTTAAGGGTAAAAAATCTCAAGAAAAAACTGAGCTTCATCTGAAAAAATATAAAATTTTATCATTTTTTTCATTATGTGGTTACCGTAACGCCATGTCTCAGAACCCAAGTGTCTTATTCAAACTTACCGTTTAAGATTTCGGCGTTAAGTCCTAAATGTTCGACAAACAAATTAAAGCTAATCTTCTCACAATGTGAGAAGGCATCACCAACTAACTAGTCACTTGGGACGTAAAATAATATTTTTTATTCCAGCAAGGATGTCAGTATTCTGTTCATGTTTGCATATATGTGTAAGGGGCTTGTATCATTGCGGCAATTCTGAAACAAGTAATTCTTTAAAAAGAGAAATGATTTCAAAAGAAATTTTAGCTCTGAACTACTAGCAAGTTTACGAAAACGGGACATGAGTTATAGTTTGAGCTATGAAATCCCCCTTCCCCTTTTGTACGCTCGGTGTGAGGTTCTCTCCTTAACCTCTCTAACCTCTATTATAAAACAGCCACAGGATTCCCGTGTCCCAATCAAGTACTCTACCTTTGAAGGAGACTTTGAGGAGGTGGTCCCTATAGAATGCGCCCCCACCGTAATTGTTCATGGCGTTGCAGACCAGGCTCTCCTCAGGACACACAGTGCGTTGCAAGTCGGAGAGCGCGTAAGCAAAGGCATAAACTGCATCTATCACAAACTGGACCTGTCACGGAGAAAAAACTAGTAAAAGAATGCGTTTTAAATGTAAAAAAAAAAAAAAGAAATTAACATTGAAAAGCAAAAATATAACAATCAAAGCAATGAGTGCTATAAAAAATAGACAAAACGGCAAAAAATCAATTATACTGAATATTGTTATAAAAATATAGGCTGATGACAGATAATAAAGCCTTAACATTGCAAGAGGCAAATGTTCCATATTATCATAAAGACAAAATCCAAGAAGGAAAGAGAAACAATGGAGTGCTGCAAGGCCTTTTGACTTATTGTCCTTTACTTAGCAGAATGAAGAAATATAAAAATAAGTTTACAAAGAAAGCTCATATAAATGATAGATGGGGATTACGAAGGAAAAAATATGTACCTGAAATCCAACACAATTGAAGAATTAGTAGAACTGCCAAAACAGGGTTAAATGTTTAAGACGTTTTACAAATGATTAGGATCAACAGTTCTGAAACAGGGACAGGACAATTAAAAGGAGGTGAATGACCACTAAAAAGTGTTATAAAAGTACAACTCAATAATTATCTTTTTTTTTTACAAAAATTTTTTTTGCAAGATGAACATTTTTACAAATAAAAAATTATATTAAACATGCGAATACATAGAAAATATATAGAAGGTAACAAATTTATAATTAAGTCAGTGATTCTATCTTTTAGGTCGTTCTTGGACATTTTTTAACACGGGTCCAAATAATACATGCCAGGGCTAAGGTTAAAATTGCAGCTGGAAGTAAGCTGTGTAATAGCAGATTCTAAAAGATTTCTTGAAGAGAAATCTTTCAATCCGGTAATCACTGAACTTTCAGTCAAATTTAACCTGTGAGAGTTTTCACTTAAATGAATTAATACAGCATTGGATGTTTGCCCAGTTTTGATAGAAAACTTATGTTGCTTAACATGTACAACTAAATCTTTGCTAGATTGGGCAATATAAAAAGAGGAGGGGGGGGGAGTCCAGACATGGAATTTTACATATTATATGTTGTTTTCTTTGGGGTTATTTTTAATTACCATTCCTTTTACTGTGTTATTATATGAAAAAACAAGATTGACCTTAAAAGATTTTGACAATGATTTTGTTTTCAAAACCACTAAAATGAGGCAAGCTAAGAATGTTCTTAGGGGTTTCTTTCTCTATGTCACTTTCAGTATAAACTTTTTGTGGGCTTTATTATAACAAATATCTAAATTTAGTATATGTAAGGGATAACATAAATCTGTCCCCAATTTTCTTATGTATTCGATTTCTTGACCCAAATATTTGGGACTGACAATGCGCAAAGCTTGTAAAAACATAGAAGGAAAAATTGATATTTTGGTTTTAAGGTGATGGCCTGAATAAAAGATAGAAAAGAACCAATGGTTCAGTTGTCATTAAAATTTATACTGGAAGTAACATGGAGAAAGAAACCCGTAAGAACATTCTATGCTTGTCTTATTTTAGTGGTTTTGAAAATTTTAAATCATTGTTAAAATCTTTTAATGTCAACCTCGTTTTTCCTATAATAACACACTAAAAGGAATGTTAATAAACAATAGCCCTAAAGAAAACAACATTATATATAAAATTCCATGTTTGGACTGCCTCTCTTTTTATACTGGCCAGTCTAGCAAAGATTTAGATGTACGTATTAACCCAATAACAGTTTTCTATGGGAAGCACGCTTTGGTGCCCCCAGCTGTCAGCCAAGAGTGCGGCCAGCAAAAATTCAGCTACCCACTGTCAGCAAATAGTAAAAAACACAACATGGCAACTACCTCCCAGGCAGACACCCATCAGGAATGATCTTCTCATTTAATCTCCTAAAAATCCACCCATACGCGGATTGGACCATCCTTGTTAGGTACGGCCAACAACTGGAAATCAAACAGCGACGAGCTAAGCCTAATTATACTTTCATCCTTCCACTTATTAACCTCTTGCTTCACCTGTTCCCTAATCTTAAACGGTATCCTATACAAAGGGACATAAATCGGCCTCGTCCCTCCTCCTAACTCTAACCTATGTTCTAAAACATCTGTTAACCCCAGTTTATCCTCTTTGAGGGCTATTACATCAGAAAATTCCGCTAACGCCTCACCTAACCCCTCAGTATCTTCTGTATAGTCTGCTCCACGTAAATGGTTCATAAAAATCTCTCTTCTGAACTCCATGTCGGCCTCTGAAAACTCATTATGCTCCCCTAATAACGCCACTGATACAGTATCATCACTTTATTCCTCCAAATCCACAGTATAAGTATTCCTCTGGTATCTCCTATCTGAACTATTGCAGTTTAACAGTTCCACCCATGTAACACCATTATTTGACACTATTCACCGAAACTGTACTCACCACACCCTTGAGTTTCACCATAGCCACCGTACTTGGTCCTAAAATAATATCCTCCACCAAGACACCTTTATATATTCTCTTCCTCTCACCTCTAGGCTCATTATCTCACCGTGATTGATTATCTACCACAATTTCCTCCTTATTACCACTTACTGATATACTCACCTCCATTTCATCAACACCTATATATGGAAAAAACCCTCCAGTTTCACCAACAGTTATCTCTCCCTTACTAGGGAATATATATTAAAAGAAAAAGACTCTAATACACGCGGGATGCCCCAATAAAATCCTATTACCCAAATTAACACCTTTGTAACTCCTTTATTAACTGGTTCCCCAGTGAAAAACAAATATCCATCTCTAAAACGTCCAGTCTATGGGCTTTGACCTCACACCTTGAATCATACTGGAAAAACATCGACTGATAAAAACCATAATCCACCAAACTGACTGATGCACCTGTATCTACGAAAATCAAAACACTAGACCCAGATACAATTCCCTTCGCCAAAGGCTTACATTCTTCTATATCTCCCAAAAAGACAATATGACACATGCAACAAAACATCTTTTCCCCTTTGGCTGCCCTGCCCTCCAAAAACCATGTCTATTTTAGACTCCCTTTGATCACCCACTTGAGGAGCCTTCCTACGCTACTGCTAAAATTCTGAGTTACCGGTCTAGCTCTACTCTTGTTGAACGAAGAACAGAACCTTCATTTGTGTGTGGAACTCTTACACCCGCCACAATATCTAACCTGGTGAAACATCTTCGCATGCCCTGGCTTATCACAATTATAACAACGAAACTGTGGCACTTGACCCGTAGGCTTCCTATCCGTTTGTACTTTAGCACAGAAACTACTAGAAGGAAAACTAGCTCTTCTATCATTCTCTACTGACCCGCAAACCAACTGGTAGCAAAAAATCAGGTTCGACAAATACTTCCTAACTTGGGCAAAAACAAAACTCATCCTGCTGGGGCATTCCTCAGGGGACAGAGCCCCCATCAGCTGACCCTCTCAATAAAAATAACCTCAACTTCCTGTTGCAAAATTCCGTCAACTTTTCGGCATTCCAAAGAAACATGTACCTTATTCTATCGTCGGACACTTCATTATTATTTAATAAGACAAACCCCATAAAAAAACACACACATACACACTGGAAAGGCATATAACATCAAAACACCTGCATAATATGCTCTAACCCAAAACGAAAAACCACGAAAAAAAAGAAGAAATCACTAACATCCCTTTATCCCACAAGGGGTTGTATAGGAGATGCATGGGCAAAAATGATAACTGCATTTTTAAGATATAAAACTCATCCGATGGCGCTGGTTTTATCGGGTTATATAACCAAAAATACTGACTGCGGTGTCAGAGACGTCATTCAGGGCCAGAAAAAATGCAACAACACTCACACATACACACACACAAACAGAAGTTGTCCAGGAACAACCAGATCGAAAAAAACCAAAAAAAAAACCATCAATAAAGGGAAAACACCATTTCACCACTGCAAGAGAAAATCCTAAATGACCACAAATTTCAACTGCATGTGTGGTACTGTCTCAACACTTATTTCCATTTAAAAAAACACACACAATATGCCCTAAATGACTGTGTGGTACGTTATATATATATATACATATATATATATATATATATATATATATATATATATATATATATATATATATATATATATATATATATATATATATTAAATTTTCATCACACCCTGATTTATATGTAATCATGAAGCTACAAATGTCCTTTAATATCCAATTCATGCTACTTCGGGAATATCCCCGATGCGGAATTATCACCGAAGGGGAATTATCACTGAAGGGGAATTTATAAGTGATAAATGGATAGGTACTGCCGGGTCTCGATCCCTGGACACATTTACCTTCCGACAACTCTAGTTGAGCCATCAAGAGTTAATGATGAATCTGCTGTACTTGTTTCCCTGTCGAGAGCAGGGAAACTATACTTAGCTTTGGCAGTAACCCACCTCCACCACGGTAGCTCATTGGTACGTTTGGAACAAGCAGCTCTTATTATGAAATTTTTATCACACCATGATTTATATAAATCATGAAGCTACAAGTGTCATCTAATATACAATTCATGCTACTTCGGGAATATCTCCGATGGAGAATTATCACCACAGGGGAATTTATAAGTGATAAATGGATTGGTACTGCCAGGCCTCAATCCCTCGACACTGTTACCTTCCAACAACTCCAGCCGATGGTCTACCCAGTGAGCCATCAAGAGAGGTATAAATTAATGCCGAATCTGCTGTACTTGTTTCCCTGTCGAGAGCAGGGAAACTATACTTAGCTTCAGCATGAATCCACCTCCACCACAATAGCTCATTGGTACGTTTGGAACAAGCAGCTCTTTTTATGAAATTTTTATCACACCATGATTTGTATAAATCATGAAGCTACAAATGTCGTCTAATATCCAATTCACGCTACTTTGGGAATATCCTCGATGCGGAATTATCACCATAGGGGAATTTGTAAGTGATAAATGGATTGGCACTGCAGGGCCTCGATCCCTCGACACGGTTACCTTCCAACAACTCCAGCCGATGGTCTACCCACTGAGCCATCAAGAGAGGTATAAGTTAATGCCGAATCTGCCGTACTTGTTTACCTGTCGAGTATTATCCCCCCTCCACCATGATAGCTCATTGTTACTTTTGGCAAATGCAGCTCTTATTATGAAATTTTTATCACACAGTGATTTACATACAATCATGAAGCTACAAATGTTTAATATCCAATTCGTCCTACTTCGGGAATATGAGCTATCATGGTGGAGATGGGTCAATGCCATAGCTAAGTATAATTTTCCCACTCTCAACAGGTAAACAAGTACAGCAGATTAGGCATTAACCCTATGAACCCTTTAGGCCACCTGTACTAGCCCACCACCTTTTTACCGGCTCAGTTCTTGTGCTAACTGTCAATTTCCGTTTCAGCGCTGAATGACGTCAGAGGTTCCAGTGCTTGCCCTTTGGCCTAATTTCTGTACGACCCCACTGAAAAGTTTTAGATTATTCGTTGCTTACTTCATGATATGAATTTTTTTTTTGTTTATTTAGATCAACATACTAGCTTCAGTGGTTCCTAGTGATTAATTTCATTCTAATTTGAAATGAATCATCATCTCCATTCCCCCTTAAAATCACTCCAGATTAATAAATAAAATGAAAAGCATAAGATTCCTTTTCTCAGCGGCTTTTTGCCACGTTCAGCGGCTGTCAGGCGATAATACACATCTCTGCTTTGCCCGCTACCCAGAGAAAACAAGGTCTCACGTGAGGGATTATGGGAGGTGAGGGTATGGAGGTTAAGAGGCGTGACTTCACGCGGTCACTTTCTTTCTCCTCTGCCCAGGTTCTATGTTTTTGACATTAGAAATTGTTTCATTCTTTTAGATAATAAATCGCATATTGGCCATATTAATTGTTATTCATATATTCACCCAAATAATTTAAACAAGTTTTATTTTTCACAGTTATTTACAACTCGCATATATACTAAAGGCTAACAATTCTGTTACCAACTTTTTAATTTTGTTTGCCACTCTTTTTGAGAAGCTACTGTTCCTATTTAACTAATCTGCGGATCCTGAAAAAGTGTGGCAACTTGTTTATCTGTCCAACGTCCATCCCTTTAAAACAACTGGTTCCTAACAATAGTATAGTATAACTGGTAATTGCACACTACATTTGAAATCTTAGATTTCTTTGAAATGTGTCCCGCAGAAGGGGAGTTTATAGGGATCAACGACAGTGACGATAACATAGTCATTTTGTTATAAGGAGGTTTGGTTGAATGGTATACAATTCGTCCGGTTCTGACTCACAACTTGAAGAGTGATATTGGCAAAGGACTCTGTGCCCTCCCCGACAACTTCTGGACGAAAATAATAAGTGTTAGCAAGGACGAAGAAAATTAATAAGAAATATATAATGGAGACGTACACGTGGAAAATTATCCGTTTACCTGAACACAAAAATTCTTTCCTTTCATGATTTGTCATTTATTCTTTACCATTGAAATTTTTCCTTTTCATTGTCGATGATATACAAAATAATGCAAGGCAAAAGATTAACATAACACATCTGCAATAACATTCTCTCCCTGTCTCATACACACACACACACACATATATATATATATGCATATATATAATATATACATATGTATATACCGGGTGTTTCGAAATTAGAGCCCCCCTCCACTGAACAAATGGAAAGTTATGAAGTTTTCTGTTGTAGCCTGTCTCCAAGTACATTATTTTAAGTTTCTATTAAGCTATTTTTCATTTTACATTTCTTGTATTTTCAGACTGAGTGACAGAGTTAGATACAGCCATGGCTAACGACTCGGAGGAAATCAGATGGATTGACCGAATCCAGGCTATGACCTTCACAGAGGCCAGGGATGCTGGCGCATCCTTCATTTCACGTTCCTGGATAGCTAAATACATTAAAAGAGATGAATCCTTTGTTAAAACAAACTGGAACAAAAATCCATATGAATGTCATTGCGAAAAGAGTGAGAATCTTGGAAGTCCTGAAGTCCTTTCTCAGGAGTCAAAAGACATCATAGCTGAGGCAGTGGGTAGACCAAGAAAGTCTTTATGTAAATTGGCGCTTGAACTAGAAACAAAAAGAAGAAAGAAGAGAAGTTATAGTGCTGTATATCATGAGTTGAAAAAATCTGGTATCAAGCCATTTCAGGTTATCAGCAAGCCCAACATCACTCAGCAACAGACAGAAGACTGTGCATGGTTTTGTGGTTCATTTCTTAAAGATTGGGATGAAGCTGACTTTCTCCATGTTGCTACATCAGATGAATTCTCCATTTACACAGTCAGGAAAACAAATCATAAAAATGACATCATTTGGGCTGTAAAGTTGGATGATATCAGCGATGACGTGCGATATGGCCAAGTTGTGAAATTTCCTGAATGTTTGGGAATTTTTCTCTGTTTCACAGCCAAACGGTTAATGTGGCTCATCAAAGAAAAAGGACAGCCATGGAATGGCGAATACTTCAAAGAAACAGTGCTTACTGGTGAAATATTTCCTTTCCTCAAAGATCCTGAAATTGTGTTATCTGTTGAAGAAGTCACATTTTTGCATGATAAGGCACCACATTTCAAGGCTCTTCAGACACAGGAGCTGCTTTGAAACAGTGGTATCGATTTCTTCTCGCCACGTGGATTTCCAGGTAGCTCCCCTGACCTTAATGTGTATGAAAACATTGGTAGTACCTCAAAGGATCGTGCTGAAGCGCACAGAGTGAACTACGATGGCATACCAAGCCTCGATGACCTGCGAAGAGAGGTGACCGAAGTGCTCAGGGAAATGGAGTTTGAGTCTCAACTTTTTTGCGATTTGCTGAAATCATACCTCTCAAGAATACAGGCTGTGGTACAGAGAGATGGAGGCCAAGCAAAATATTAAATACTCGGAGAGAAACTTAAATAAATACCTGTTCTGAATTACTTTTGTTTTTGTCCATATCAATTTTAGTTTATGCTGTGGGGGCTCTAGTTTTGAAACACCCTGTATATATGTACATATATATATATATATATATATATATATATATATATATATATATATATATATATATATATATATATATATATATATTATACACACACACACACATATATATATATATATATATATATATATATATATATATATATATATATATATATATATATATATATAATAAAGATAAAATCCAAGTGGAAACGGAAACACTGGAGTGCTAGTGTCGAAAGGCCTCTGCAGCACTCCAGTGTTTCCGTTTCTTTCGTGGATTTTATCTTTATTTATGTATTCATCACGTTCCATATTTTCGTGATTCAGTTATACATACATATATATATATATATATATATATATATATATATATATATATATATATATATATATATATATATATATATATGTGTGTGTGTGTGTGTGTGTGTGTGTGTGTGTATGTATGTGTGTGTGTGTATAAAGATTGAATTGTCGATAAAAACGGTGATTACACGACAAAACATGATATTTTTGATAAATATTTTGTAATCTCGACTGCTTTTGATTATCTACACATGACAGACTACTTGGGGGGTTGTGTTTGAGTTGCAGGTGTTGTTTTGAAAGAAATGGCTCCTCTTCGTTTTTCGCTCTCGCTGGTGCCCACCTGCATCGACTTTGGTGGGCTTGACCACTGGAAGGGGACAGTGTGATTATCCAGAGTTCTGACATATTCCTATTCCCAGTCTGATTTATGATGGGGGATTCTGGAACCTTCAAATATCGTTTCCACTTTCCTCCTGACTTTTGACTGCCGATGAGGCAAATCTGGAATCCCCCGTGAGGAATCAAAGTACGAGCAGGAATCTGCGAGAAGGGTTCGGGATAATCTCTGGCACTAATCTCAAGCAAATGGCTTTTGCGGTCACACCTACCATACCTGATGTATATGGAGGCCAGGAAATTGAACAATGACACTCCCGCATATGCCATGTAAATAGGTTTGCCCATGGTCTAAGAAAGACCATGGGTTTGCCATATACCAATTATCTACGTTCACCTTACCCCTCTAAAAACATTGCGGAAATTACCTACAATGCCTAGGCCGAAAATATCAAAACAATTCAACACTTTCAGTTTTCAAATGTATAATCTCCAAGAGTATTCTTCATTGTAAAGAAGCTCAAGGGAAAAAAATTGTTTTCTTTTATCTTTTCAATCTAAACCTATATAAAATATATACTTTATACAACATACAAAGACTGTAATATTTCTCTCTGAGGAAATTCGCAGTTTGGCAGTAGATGGGCTAAAAAGAAAAACTAGTGGCCGCTGTTCTTGCCGTATGCATTCTCTCTCTCTCTCTCTCTCTCTCTCTCTCTCTCTCTCTCTCTCTCTCTCTTGCACACACACACACACAGTCATTGCAAGTAACATGGCATTCTTTCAATGACCGAACATATCAATGTTATGAAAGTGACGGAGATTTTTCCAATTATCAGGCTTATGAAAATATAACATAACTAATGCCAATGATATCTGACATGAATTCCTATGAAAATCTAAAAAAAATATACTTGAACAATTAAAATTTTTTTTCATTGCAAGAATGTATAATGAATCATAAGAAATAATGTATTACTGAGCTATGAAGTATGACTAATATAAAAGCAAATATTTTTGGTAAATCCAGATAGCTGTATATGTCTGTGTGTATGAACTAGTTACAGCCTGTTATAAAATTCTCACACAGCGTTCATAAATCTGAATCTAGAAAACTATGTACGGTATTCCTTGTCGACTGAGAGCTTGACCATCGCTAAAATATCACCCAGAAATAGGATCAATATATATTCACTGATCTGTCATTTCAAACAACAATTGCTCACGTACAGAAAAATTAATTTGTACTGATAACATCATTGCAAAATTACTGAAATATATTGGGTTACCTGTGCATATTTTCACGCATTCATATCAGAGTTAGACAATAGGTTTGCCCTTTCTAGAAAATGATGCCCGTAAAAGTAAGCATTAGAGAAAGTAAAGTACTCATGTTGATATTCTTTTATCCTATGGAACGGTAATCGATTGCCCGTAAAATATGAGAGCTTTTGCTGTAAACATAAAGTGCGTGGATTCATGCACACAAATACACATATCGTAGACATTACACACACACACACATATATATATATATATATATATATATATATATATATATATATATATATATATATATATGTGTGTGTGTGTGTGTGTGTGTGTGTGCGTGTGTGTGTGAAATTACATTAACATAGTTACATTCCCTCATGGTCTGGATAGTGCATCCTCTCTCTCTCTCTCTCTCTCTCTCTCTCTCTCTCTCTCTCTCTCTCTATACACAATGCTTCCTACCGAGTTGGTCAGGGCTGGGGGTGTGGAAATTAGAACACTAGGTTGTAAACACGTGGATCGTATGACGCCGTATATTTAGAAAACCTTAAGTTTTATTTTCTGGTTTTGTCAATATTTTTGTTCTTTTATATATTTTTGTTTTAGATATAACAGAATTAGTGTGTCAGTGAACTCCCAAGTGAGGACTAATTTCTGGAAAAGAAGAAATAGTTAATCAGTAATTTCATAAACGGCATTTTTCTTTTCAAGTGCACGGTAGAGAGCGTTCTTCATCTCACAAGTAAATGAACGCTGCCGATTTAGACTACGGTGACTGGTATTATTTAAAAAAAATGGCTTTAAATTCAATAAGATGATTACAATATCAGTCCATTTATGAAAAACGGTAATCATAGATTAATGGATGTTGAGGGGGGAACATATATCAAGAGGAAAAAACAGAATATTAGTGTTTTATGAAGCAAAAATTGCTAGGGCCATCGTAAAATATATTTTCCGAATACTTTCGGAAATTCTAAGCGTTCCTGCGTGTAAAGTATTAAAAGTATGCCAACGACAACTGGACATAACGATAGGAAAAGTATCATTCTTTTTACTGATGCCATGATCGAGAATCTTATCAAACTAGAATGCAGACAGTATTGGACTTTTTAAAAACTTTCGCAGTAAATTGAGTCGACTTCCCACATACCAGGTAGTACCTGGGGTAGCAGCTACTCTCGTCTCGACTGAGGCAAGAGTGGAAAGTGTTAACTTATACCTCTCTTTGTGGCTCAGTGGGTAGACCGTCGACTGGAGTTGTTGGAAGGTAACTGTGTCGAGGGATGGAGACCCAGCAGTACCGATCCATTTATCACCTATACATTCCCATTCGGTGATAATTCCCCATCGGAGATATTCCCGAAGTAGCGTGAATTGGATATTAAACGACATTGTAGCTTCATGATTATATATATATATATATATATATATATATATATATATATATATATATATATATATATATATATATATATATATATATATATATATATATATGCGACTAAAATTTTCGTTGAAATTGTAAGATGTTTAAATCCTTACTGCTGTAATCTGATATATTTGAATTCTTTTTAGATTATAGCGTCTTATGATTTACAAGACTTGAAAATCTTGAAAAAAAAATTATATATACATATATACTGTATCTATCTATCTATCTATCTATCTATCTATCTATCTATCTCTCTCTCTCTATCTATATCTATATATATATATATATATATATATATATATATATATATATATATATATATATATATATATATAAAAGCTAATGTTTGTATATTAGTTTGGGTTCTATAAAACCAAACCGCTTGACAGACCCAGACAAAATTTTGCACACAGCCTCTATGTCACCCCAGAAAGGTTTTTCAACTCCAAATGAAACCCCGACCGTGTGACAAGCACGGACAAAACAAATGAAATTTTCGTTTTTACGTCACCTTTTGCTTCAGTTTTCTGGGTTTATTCTCATTTTTCACCTGACACTTCACCTTTTCTTCTGGCGCTGCCAGAAGTATGATTAATCTGCAACAATAAATCCGCTATAACATGATTTTTTTAATCAAAATTTACATGAATTTTGATCATAATTAGCGATAATAATTAATATAATTGTTTATTACCTCGATAAAAACTACATTGAAAACCTAAATCGATAATTTCTTTCCATAGCAAGAGAAGTAGTGGGGCACCGTTCATACATAGGGTTGAAGACGTTGTATGATATAATAAGTAAAAAAACACATTCTCTTTTTGCATACAGTGTTAAAATAGTCCTACACACGATCCTACGTTATTTATTACCCAACATCGTGTAGGGAGAACATATTGTTGTCTGCGCTGGAATAATCAAAATAATCACCTTGGACACTCCAGTGGTTGGAATTAATTATCGTGCGAATTGGAAAAAACTTCACTGCTTACTGAAGATAAGTTTCTTTTTATGTTACTTGGTATTGATTACCTGGAAGATAATGAGTGAAAATTCCAGATTAAAGCTTTACAGGAATGTAGATCATTACATTTGGAAATCTTTTCCGAAAGGCACTTTGAGGGTAAATGTATTAGATGCAAATAGGGATTTAAGAAAGGACAACTGCTTCACTATGAGTAACTCAAAGTGCTCACAGCTTACACAACACGTCAATTAATACCTATTGCTGATGTAAACATACACGGTAAGGAATAGTAATCTCATCACTTAGGAAAATAAAATTATTGTTTATGGTCATAAATTAAATGATATATATTCATTTCTGTCTTTTATCAACACATATTTATTCAAAACAATAAATACCGACTGCCTAACATTCCTCCAAGATTTTGTTTGATTCATGATTACGTTATTTTATGAAATGACCAAGTTTATAGTTGCCACACCTTTAACTTTATACACAATTCTACATTACGGAATTTGATGTCATTGTTAAGATAATGATTGCTTATGCCTCTGGCAACAGTAAATCCCGATATATAGTACTTGTCCTATGATTATTTATTTGTGATGTTTGTAATAGTTAGTGAACTTTGTGCGAACATGTCATAAGCACCGCCTTCCCGCACATGCCGATCACGGGGAAGCCCGGGAGTCTGCTAGTATTTTTGAACTGATCATGCACCGGCAGCACCGTTGAAAGCCAGTAGTTGTAGTCTGTATCCCGACCGGAATAGACGCTCCTTAAACCATCCCATATGGGTCTGTTATTTATCATATCCTACCCCTCCTTATGTGTATGAGCTGTTACATTTATGGCGACGAGCGGTCTGTGGAGGTGGTAGTATCAGTGGAATTTATTCAACGTCTTCAAAAGTGATTGCATCATTTGTTACAAGATGTCTGGGATTCCGTCTTTTCCTTCATTCGACGTACATTGTGAGGAAAATTCACTAGGTCCAAGATGGACGAAGTACATTGCAAAACTAGAGAATCTGTTTGTAGCCTGCATCATTGACTCAAGAAAAAGGAAAAAAAAAAACCCTATTGTTGCATTATGCAGGTGACGAAGTTTTTGAAATCTACGAAACATTAGGCCTTAGTGGTGACGACGCTAATTATGATGAAGTGAAACAAGGTCTAACAAATTACTTTCAGCCAAAGAAAAACAAAGAATTCGAACGTTATGAGTTTCGAAATATGAGGCAGAATCGTGGTGAAACGGTTGATCAATTTGCACCACGGCAACGACAAAAGACTGAAAATTGTGAATTTGCTGATAAGGACGGGGAAATCAAAAGCCAAGTAATTCAAGGTTGTTTGTCAAGCAAACTTAGAGTGAAGTGTTTAGAAGAAGAGAAATCTCTCAACGATTTGTTAACCATGGCCAGAACTATGGAAATTGCAGAGAAACAGTCAAGAGTTATGGATAAGAACACAGACGCACGTTCAAATGTGTTAGTGAATAAGATAACGCGTAAGTATAAGCCGTCACAGCAACACTGGAGGGAATCTAGGCCCGCACAGACCATTCCGATCAGTCCCGCCCAAGAAACAAGCAACGTCGTCATCGTCGACAGCTGCAGCGTCGTCATCGTCCTCCAAATGCTGGAACTGTGGTGGGAATTATCCACATAACAAGAAATGTTCTAAAATGTGTTACCAATGCCGTTCAAAGAAATACATGGTCAAAACAAAAATGGAAAATGGATGAAGTTTACCGACGATATCAACGAGTGTGTGACGAATTATCAGTTATATCTACGGACAGTGGGAATATTCTGTTACGTGGTACACGACTTTGCATTTCAGAATCATTAAAACGTCATGTTATTGACTTATCTCATGATGGACACCGGGGTCAAGTAAAATGCAAGTCATTGTTAAGAGAAACTCTTTGGTTCCCATATATGAGCAAATTTGTTGAAGAAAAATGTAATTCATGCATTGCATGCATGTCAGTGTCTCCTCAGTCGGTTCCCGATCCAATTACACCGGGCCCTTTACCAAAGAAACCGTGGGATGAAGTCTCAGTGGATTTTTGTGGCCCCTTCCCTACTGGAGAGTACCTCATGGTTGTCATAGATGACTACCGTATAGTCGTTCAACCTGTCGTCGAGAAATTAATGAACATTAAGGCAGATACAGTGACTGTCAGGCTTGAAAATATTTTTGGCTTATTTGGAATACCCAGTGTTATTAAAGCAGACAATGGCGCTCCATTTAATGGTCATTTTTTCTCAGAGTTTGCACATAACTGTAGATTCAGGCATCGAAAAATTACGCCACTTCACCCCATGTCAAATGCTACTGCTGAAGCTTTTATGAAGCCTCTTGTGAAGGCGATTAAAACCTTGAATGTTCAAGGTCAAAAGTGGAAGTCGGATATTAGCAAATTTCTTTTGAATTATCGTAGCACGCCGCAGCCCAGCACAGGTGTCTCCCCAGGAGAACCCATGTTCAGCAGATAAATGAAAACAAGATTGCCCCAGATTGTAATAAAGTCAAGGGATACAAGCATCCGGAAGAGAGAGATACCAAGGCAAAGGCTAAGAATAAGTGGTATGCAGACAGTCGCAGAAGGGCAAAACCATGTACGCTTAAACCAGGTGATCAAGTAGACTACTAATAAAACAGTCTCTCCACAACAAGTTGGATACGCCTTTTTGTCCTATTCCGGGAACAATATTATCAAAAAAGGGTTCAATGATTGCTGCACAGCACCAGGATAGCACACTCACCAGGGATGCATCTCATTTTAAATATGATGATAAACAAGTTACAACGCATCCGTCATCCACATCGTCAACTGAAGAACTCGCCAATATTATGCAGCAGTGAGCGGGAACGTTTTAAGCCCAAACGTTTCCAAGACTGAGCTCTATTTGTTCTATCTTGAGATTGACTGAGTTTCATATAATGTGTTCTTTTTACTTGTAAAAAAAAAAAAAACATGAGTTTTTTTTTAAATATTGCATTGAATCTCGAGTTTATTTGATTCGTGGTAATGAGTATCATATTACTATAATTCAATTTGGAATTGTTAATATTTTTGCATTTTCTACTAAATTTTGAATTTTATACGTTTGTGTGATTCAATAATGAAGTTATTGATTTTATGTTTCACCAAGTTTTATTATGATTATCATTTCTGAGCTGTTGCATCTATGTTTATAAAGAAAAAAAGTCTATCTAAAAAAAGAAAGGAGGGATGTAACAGTTAGCGAATTTTGAATGAACATGTCATAAGCCCACCTTCCCGCACATGCCTCAACCAATCACGGGGAAGCCTGGGAATCTACCGAAATAGACGCTCCTTAACCATCCCATATGGGTCTGTTGTTTATCACATCCTACCTCTCCTTATGTGTATAAGCTGTTACAATGTCACAATAATTACATAATATAGGCTATATATTACGGATGGCTGCTATCATAAAATTAAAACAGGTTCATTTGTAACAAAACAAATAAACACGCTATTACAATGATTGCTGATGTTTGCGTGCGTCTGGTACCATTTACAGACGACTACCGTCAGAAACCTCTCCAGATTGTGGGAAGTGAGAGACCTCATCTCCGCCATAATCAAAGGGTTAAATGTAGTATAAGCGTTAATGGATTTGCGAAAAGATCACAGCAGTTTGTGAAGCAGCACTAACTTCCAGTGCTTAGTGACTTATACTCGTTAGTTAGGCTTGATTTTGTAAGCAAGTTGTATAGCGATAATTCATATAACAACAATGATTATAATATAAAATGTTTTACACTATTAATGCCACTCGTAATCTAATCATTCAAAGTCTTATCTCAGACATACTGAATGTATCATCAATGAATGATTAGACGTGTTAAAGAGTGGATTCTTATTAAAGATATTGCCACGGTCGGTAAAGTTTACAATACTATCATGAATTACTGACAGTTACGTAAGAAGTTGGCTTGGATGTGACCCAAAGGAAGTTAAAATGACTTCGACAATGGTTACAGTGATCGTGTGTGTGTGTGTGAATGGAATACACTAAAGCCGTGGAATGGCCAATGACAGCTTACACAATATGGCAGTTAACCCTTAAACGCCGAAGCCCTATTTACAAAAACGTCTCCCGTATGCCGGCGGCGTTCGGGAGGTAGCGCCGAAGCGGAAAAAAAGTTTTTTTTCAAAAAATCACAGCACGCTTAGTTTTTAAGATTAAGAGTTCATTTTTGGCTCCTTTTTTTCTCATTGCCTGAAGCTTAGTATGCAACCATCAGAAATGAAAAAAATATCATTATCATATATAAATATTGGAATATATGACAGCGAAAAAAAACTCGTATCTAATTGTATACAAATCGCGCTGTAAGCAAAACAGTTAAAGTTAATGAGTTAATTTTTTTTAGTTGTATTGTACACTAAATTGCGATGATTTTGGTATATAACAGACTGTAAAACGATTAAAGCAACACAGAGAAAATATTATCACAAAATGATGCATGAATTCGTAACGCGCGGACGTAAAAAAAAGTTTTTTCAAAAATTCACCATAAATCGAAATATTGTGCTAGAGACTTTCCAATTGTTTCAAAATGAAGGAAATTGATTGAATATTACTAGAATGTAAGTTTTTTTTTAGCTTACAATTGCATTTTTTGACCATTTCGATTGAGTTAAAGTTGACCGAAGGTTGATTTTTTTCTATTTATCGTTATTTATATGAAAATATTTCGAAAATGGTAAAAGCTAAAAGCATGATTTATTTTTTTTTGTATTCTACATGAAATTGCGCACATTTTGATGTATAACATTTTATGTAACGAATAATATAAAACGGCGAAAAAATTACGACAAGGTGACTCAAGAAATGCCAGGATTTTCAGCGGAGTCCACGCGCGCGGAGCGAAGGAAAAGGATTTTTTCAAAAATTCACCATAAATCTAAATATTGTGCTAGAGACTTTCCGTTTGTTGCAGAATAAAGGTAAATGATTTATTGTTACTAGAATGTAAGAATTTTGGCCTACGATTGCGTTTTTCGAGCATTTCGGTCGAGTCAAAGTTGACCGAATGTTAAAATTTTGTCAGTTATCGTGATTTAAATGTAAATATTTGAAAACTGTTAAGAGCTAAAAGAATGATTTATTTTTTGTTGTATTCTACATGTAATTACGCACATTTTGATGTATAACACTTTATGTAACGAATAATATAAAACGGCGAAAAAATTACGACAAGGTGACTCAAGAAATGCAGACATTTTCAGTGGATTTCCGAAATATTGCTAGCAGACTTCCGTGTGTTGCAGAATTTTCAGTGGATTTGACCGAATGATTTTTGCGCGGAGCGAAGGAAAATTTTTTTTTTTAAATTCCACCATAAATCGAAATATTGTGCTAGAGACTTTCCGTTTGTTGCAGAATAAAGTTAAATGATTTGTTACTAGAATGTAAGAATTTTTGCCTACGATTGCGTTTTTCGAGCATTTCGGTCGAGTCAAAGTTGACCGAATGTTAAAATTTTGTCAGTTATCGTGATTTAAATGAAAATATTTGAAATCTGTTAAGAGCTAAAAGAATGATTTATTTTTTGTTGTATTCTAAATGAAATTGCGCACATTTTGATGTATAATACTTTATATAACGAATAATATAAAATGGCGAAAAAATTACGACAAGGTGACTCAAGAAATGCTGACATTTTCAGTGGATTTCCCTCGCGCGGAGCGAAGGAAAAAGCTTTTTTTCAAAAATTCACCATAAATCGAAATATTGTGCTAGAGACTTTCCGTTTGTTGCAGAATAAATTGAAATGATGGATTGTTACTAGAATGTAAGAATTTTGGCCTACGATTGCGTTTTTCGAGCATTTCGGTCGAGTAAAAGTTGACCGAATGTTAAAATTTTGTCAGTTATCGTGATTTAAATGAAAATATTTGAAAACTGTTAAGAGCTAAAAGAATGATTTATTTTTTGTTTTATTCTACATGAAATTGCGCACATTTTGATGTATAACACTTTATGTAACGAATAATATAAAACGGCGAAAGAATTACGACAAGATGACTCAAGAAATGCTGACATTTTCAGTGGATTTCCCGCGCGCGGAGCGAAGGAAAAATTTTTTTCAAAAATTCACCATAAATCGAAATATTGTGCTAGAGACTTTCCGTTTGTTGCAAAATGAAGGTAAAGGATTGAATATCACCAGAATATTAGATTTTTTGCTTACCCAAAAAATACCCAAATAAATAAATAAATATATATATATACATATATATATATGTGTATATATATATAATATATATATATATATATATATATATATATATATATATATATATATATATATATATATATATATATATATATATAATCATGAAGCTACAAATGTCGCTTAATATCGAAGGGTTTACGTCAACTGGAGTCGCTGAATAGGCTTTCGTCGCGGGTTCGTGTCCCCACGATTCCAATTCATTTATCACTTATATAAATTCCCCTTCGGCGACAATTCTCCAACGGAGATATACCGAGGTAGCGTGAATTTCGATATTAAGCGACATTTGTAGCTTCATGATTGTATATAAATCACGGTGTGATAAAATTTTATATATATATATATATATATATATATATATATATATATATATATATATATATATATATGTATATATATATATATATACATATATATATATATAATGTATGTATATATATATATATATATATATATATATATATATATATATATATATATATATATATATATATATATATATATATATATATATATATATATATATATATATATATATATATATATATATATATATATACATATATATAATATTGTATTGTTTTTTACTTTGGTACGGATACATAACTAAAAGGAATGCTTGTGAAAAAAACTTTGTTTTTGCATAAAACGAAATAATATCCAAAACACCAATAAATACAGACATATAAAAACTTGTAATAAATATAAAACTAAAAATAAATTCAATGCAGAATACTCACTCGTAATCCTGACTCTTCGTTCTGTTCTTGTTTTCTCCCTCCTCCATTGAAGAGTCTTGCATTTTTTCCTCTTGACATGACGAGGCACAGGCGGAGGAGGGAGGCGCTTGCCTGCGGATGGCCCGCACTTCGGCGGCCCGCTGTGCCCTCCGGTGTCGCTCGGGTAGGCGCACTCCAATATATAACCGCAGTGTGGTACTTGCAGTTACACTCCTCGAACCTGCAAAGTGCTACCTTGCAGGTGCGACAGACGTACCGGGTGTCTCTCCTTCTGCCATTCATATGGCACACCCGGCACCATTTCTGTTTACGCCCTTCTAGGAGCTCCAGTGTGTGATCTCCTGCCTGCAGCCGACACACAGGGTCGACTACCCGACGGGACACTGGAATGTGAGGGAGGGCGGCAGCATCACCAAGGGCGGCGGCATCATCCAGGGCGGCGGCATCATCCAGGGCGGTGGCATCATCAACGGAGGCGGCAGCAGGGGCGGCGTCGGCAGGAGCAAGAAGACCGAGGCTGGCCCTCCTAGCGACATCTACCCTTTCCTCTCGGGGCAGAGCTGGAGCTCGGGGCAGGGGGGCGGTGTTGGATGGCCACTCCTCTGGGTTGAAGTTTATGAGGGCATTCCCAGCCACCTCAAGAAACTGGATGTGGGTCAACCTCCGAGCGTCAGAATTGTACCCACAGTAAAGGATGTAGGCATTCTGGAGGGCCAACTGAAGGAGGTATTTGACGAGCTTCTGTGTCCACCTCCTGGTTCTCCTGGCGAAGAGATAATACTGGATGAGTTGATCAAAGAGATCAACTCCTCCCATGTGCCTGTTGTAGTGCCCGATGGCAGTAGGGCGTTGGACACGAAACTCCTCATACGTAACTCAGCCCTGCCGACGTGTCTTCTTCCAATGAATGATCTCTTCTTGGATGGGCTCATGACTCGTCGTAATCATGGGCACGAGTCGGACCCCCTTCCAACAGATGACGAAGACATCTCCCTTCCACCGCCACTCTGTCTCTCCTCTTGCCAGATGTTGCGGGTGGCTAGCAAACCTCTTGAGGACATTCGGGGCCCCACGCACCAACCGAAGGGTACCACTGACGTGCACACCTGCTTCATACAGTTCCTGGGCCAGGGATACCGAGTTATAATAATTATCCATAAACAGGTGGTATCCTGGTTACGGAAACGATCCACAAGACCGAAGACAGTGTCACACAGCGTGAGAAGACCCCAGAATACACCGAGAAGTCCACGACGTATCCAGTGTTGGCTTCCGTAATGAAAATAACTTTACACCATATTTCTTTGGCTTCTTGGGGTTGTACACTTTTTATACTTAGACGCCCTTTGTATGGCATCATCCCTCAACCAAAGAAAGGTTCTTGGAAGGAACCACGAGAAACTGGCACCGTTCACGAATGTACTCCAACACTGGGCGGACTAAGATGAGGCGGTCAGGGTTATTCCGGGGTACAGCCCTTCGGTTGAAGGCGTTGAAATACCTGTCCATCGCCAGGAAACTATCACGGGGCATAATGCCGGGCACATTGGGCATACTTAAAAAAAAATTCCGCCTCCAATATTGCCTAACGTCGGCAGCAGGCATCATTCCAAAAAAAATGTGGAGCCCCAAAAAATGCGCCATGTCCGTGAGGTTGCAGCCCCGTCAGTGATACGACAACGTCGTCTGCAGTTCCTCACGGCAGTACCGAGCGTAATCTGTCATCTCCGCAACCAGGAATTCCAGCAATTCCCGGGTCAGGAAGAGCTGAATGAACCCCAGTGTAGTGAGAGGAATAGGGACGGTCAGTCCAGGTACTGCCATGAATGGGTGCATGTTAGGTGGGGTGGGGTCCTCCAACCGAGTCTAGGACAATTATCCCCATGGACAATTACCCCCATGGACAATTACCCCGAGGACAACTACCCCTAGGACAACTACCCCCTAGGACAACCACCCCTTAATCAAATTGACGTTAATCTCAGTAAATGCAATTAAATAGTTTCTGTCGTTACCTACTCTCTTAATTGCTTTTAAGTACAATTAAATAGTTTCTGTCGTTACTTACTCTCATTTGCTTTAAGTGCAATTAAATAGTTTCTGTCATTACTTACTCTCTTAATTGTTCTTAAGTGCATTTAAATAATTTTCGCTATTGTTTGAGATAATTTTTTTCCTAAATGTTTTCAAGCTGACTCTCTCTATTTTCTTTGCATTAGTGAAACCGCTGAAATCCCTTAAGCAACATGGAATTAATCAAAAGTTCTAGAGGAAAAGACAGACTAGTGCTTGATGGATATTTATATGTTAAGCAGAAAGATTTGGCTAATGGTGTAGTGTCGTTTGAGTGCGAAGAAAGAAGAAACATAGCCAGTTGCAAAGCTAAAGTAAAAGTACATATGCAGCAAAGCGAAGTTGTTGGTAGGCTTCATAGCCACACCCATGCGCCATCTCAAGCAAAAATTATAGCTGCAAAAACTATCCAAAAGGTCAAGAAGCGAGCCATCGAGACCGAGGACACACCGCAAGTAATTCTTTCTGAAGCTTGTAGCACCATTGATGAAGAAACGGGAGCAACTCTACCACCGATTCATCATTTAAGACGTAACATTAGACGCCATCGACAACGTTTATCTCTTTCAAGACCGTTGCCTTTAAATAGCCAAGAACTTGTTTTAACAAATGAGCAGACCAAAACACAGGATGGTCAAGATTTTCTGCTTTTCGACTCTGGGCCAGTTGAGAAACGAATTCTCATCTTCGGAACAAAGAAAAACTTGGATTACCTAAGTCAAACGTCACATTGGTCGCTAGATGGAATGTTCAAAACAGTGCCTACAATCTTTTCACAACTGTACACAATTCATGCATTGATAAATGATCGTTCAGTGCCCTTAATATACGCTCTTTTGCCTGATAAAAGCCAAACAACTTATTCGAACTTACTGGAGCAGTTGAAACTACTGAAACATGATTTAGCACCAAAGACTATCATGGTAGACTTTGAAAAAGCCATGAGTAATAGTTTAAAACTGGCATTCCCGCAAACCGAAATAAAGGGATGTTTTTTTCACTTTTGCCAAAGCATATACAGGAAAATTCAGTCTAATGGATTTCAGCAGCAATACCAAGATGATAGAGAGTTTTCCATCGCGATGAAAATGATAGCCGCTTTAGCTCTAGTACTGGCTTGTGATGTTGATAAATCATTTGAAACCCTGTGTGAATTTCTCCCCCCTGAAACATACGAAGTGCAAGACTACTTTGAAGACACCTACTTAGGACGTCCATGTCGAAGAGGACGACGGCGCGAACCATTGTTTGGAATAGAGTTATGGAATATGTATAACAGGAGTTTTTTAGCAAATGTTTGTTGTTGCCATCCAAATATTTGGAAGTTTATAACATACATTAAAAGAGAGCAAGGGTTACAACAAATGCATATGGTTCAATCTTTTGCAGGTTTTGCTAGACAGCCATCTCGAAAGAAATATTTAGATGTTTCAGCCCGTATTATTTCAGTTACTGAAAATTATGGAAACAGAGATCTGGTTGAATATTTACGGTCTATTGCGTATAATTTGCATTTTTAAAAAAATTTTTCTTTTACTTTCCAGTTTAGCTTTTTGTATGATTTTAACTATTTTTTTTTTTTTTTCTGCTTTTCATTTTATTTTCTTTTAAGAATTTTTCAACTTTTAAAAAAATTTTTAATAAATATTCATACAATAGTAGTTCTTCATTTTTCAACCTCTCTTAACACGAATATGTAAACCATAATACAATTCATTCATTACTTACTTGCTTAATTGCACTTCTTAAGTGCAATTAAATAATTTTGAAAATTTTTGTTATAAATTTTTCCTAAATGGTTTCAAGCTGACTTAGTGTCTTCGGGGGTAATTGTCCTAGGGGGGTAGTTGTCCTAGGGGTAGTTGTCCTCGGGGGTAATTGTCCAAGGGGGTAATTGTCCACCGGGGTAATTGTCCTGATACGCCTCCAACCACCCCTCATCACTTTTGGACGAACAGCCTTCACCCGAGCTGCCGCGACGTTGCGACCTTCTACGGGCCTGTGCTCGCGCATGCGCATGTCTTCGCACTCCCACACTCCCAGCTGGTCCGTCTCCCTCACTTTCGCCATCACTTTCGGTCTCGTCCCCACCAGCCACAATTGGGGCCTCCTCCTCCTCCTCCTCAGACTCTTCCTCATACGCACTAAAACCACTGAACTCTAATTCACTTTCCTCCTATGGCTCCCGTACGGACATTGGGGGCAAATACCCGTCATCACTGACATCAGGCGTGATGTCCTCATCACTGGATGACCAACTGCCACCGAAATCAGGACTTCCCACCTGCTCTCGATCGAGCTCCGACAAGTATTCGTCAATGTCCTCTTGTTGGAGGCCTCCCAAATGCTTTCGGATGCCCCTCAGGACACCCCGATGCTTCCTAGGGGTCGTAAAAGGCACGGGATGTGGTCCTTGGTCGCCTTCGGTCACACGTGGGCGCACAACACGGCGCTGAGAAGCTGGGTCACCTTGGCTAGTGGGTCCTTCTCCAGCATCCCAGTCTAAAACTCGTCTCAATCGCTCACTACCGACAGGCAGTATGCGCCTTTCATGGTCCTGACGGCTTTGAGACATCTCTGCAAACGTCCTGTTGCCTCACAAATACACAAACACTCGCCAAAGTAATGCAAAACACGGATGCGTCAAAAAATCGCTCTCGGACGATGCGGCGCTGATGCTATCTGGTATGAGAAGGAGGGAATTCGCGCATGCGCGTCTGGGTGACGCTTATAAACAAAACAACAGCTTGATCCGTGAACTCCCAGCATCCCTCAAGGCGCGTGATTTGAAATCTTCCGCAAACTAGGCATATAATTATTTTTCCGAGAATATTTAAAAAAAGCATTTTTAGTCGACGTATGGTACGTCCACTTGGCATCCAACAGACAATTTTAGTCAACGTATGGTACGTCCATTAGGCGTTTAAGGGTTAATGCGTCCCTGTAGTCCTGAGTTCCTGTCCTTCGCTGGTTCGACCCCACGGGATGGCGTACTTATTATCAACTAAAAAATTCCCCTTCGGTAACATATATGAAAATATATTATTTCCGAGGTAGAGCGAATTGGATATTAAAGGACGTTTGTAGCTTAATGCTTGTATATGAATCACAGTGATGTGAAAAAAATCTTCATAATATGGCTGCGTGTGACAAGCGCATTACACGGTCAACATGGCAGAGGTGGGTGGATATTGTCTCCAAACACAAACACCTGAGTTCGACAGGTGATTTGTATATGGGAGCCGATATCCACTTATACCTCTCTCGTGGCCGCGCGGGTTAATGCGTCCCTGTAGTCCTGAGTTCCTGTCCTTCGCTGGTTCGACCCCACGGGATGGCGTACTTATTATCAACTAAAAAAAATTCCCCTTCGGTAACATATATGAAAATATATTATTTCCAAGGTAGAGCGAATTGGATATTAAAGGACGTTTGTAGCTTAATGCTTGTATATGAATCATGGTGATGTGATAAAATCTTCATAATATGGCTGCGTGTGACAAACGCATTACACGGTCAACATGGCACAGGTGGGTGGATATCGTCTCCAAACACAAACACCTGAGTTCGACAGGTGATTTGTATATGGGAGCCGATATCCACTTATACCTCTCTTGTGGCTGCGCGGGTTAATGCGTCCCTGTAGTCCTGAGTTCCTGTCCTTCGCTGGTTCGACCCCACGGGATGGCGTACTTATTATCAACTAAAAAATTCCCCCTCGGTAACATATATGAAAATATATTATTTCCAAGGTAGAGCGAATTGGATATTAAAGGACGTTTGTAGCTTAATGCTTGTATATGAATCACGGTGATGTGATAAAAACTTCATAATATGGCTGCATGTGACAAACGCATTACACGGTCAACATGGCAGAGGTGGGTGGATATCGTCTCCAAACACAAACACCTGAGTTCGACAGGTGATTTGTATATGGGAGCCGATATCCACTTATACCTCTCTTGTGGCCGCACAGGTTAATGCGTCCCTGTAGGTCTGAGTTCCTGTCCTTCGCTGGTTCGACCCCACGGGATGGCGTACTTATTATCAACTAAAAAATTCCCCTTCGGTAACATATATGAAAATATATTATTTACGAGGTAGAGCGAAATGGATATTAAAGGACGTTTGTAGCTTAATGCTTGTATATGAATCATGGTGATGTGATAAAAACTTCATATTATGGCTGCGTGTGACAAATGCATTACACGGTCAACATGGCAGAGGTGGGTGGATATCGTCTCCAAACACAAACGCCTGAGTTCGACGGGTGATTTGTATATGGGAGCCGATATCCACTTATACCTCTCTTGTGGCCGCGTGGGTTAATGCGTCCCTGTAGTCCTGAGTTCCTGTCCTTCGCTGGTTCAACCCCACGGGATGGCGTACTTATTATCAACTAAAAAATTCCCCTTCGGTAACATATATGAAAATATATTATTTCCAAGGTAGAGCGAATTGGATATTAAAGAACGTTTGTAGCTTAATGCTTGTATATGAATCACGGTGATGTGATAAAACTTCATAATATGGCTGCATGTGACAAACGCATTACACGGTCAACATGGCAGAGGTGGGTGGATATCGTCTCCAAACACAAACACCTGAGGTCGACGGGTGATTTGTATATGGGAGCCGATATCCACTTATACCTCTCTTGTGGCCGCACGGGTTAATGCGTCCCTGTAGGTCTGAGTTCCTGTCCTTCGCTGGTTCGACCCCACGGGATGGCGTACTTATTATCAACTAAAAATTCCCCTTCGGTAACATATATGAAAATATATTATTTACGGAGGTAGAGCGAAATGGATATTAAAGGACGTTTGTAGCTTAATGCTTGTATATGAATCATGGTGATGTGATAAAAACTTCATATTATGGCTGCGTGTGACAAATGCATTACACGGTCAACATGGCAGAGGTGGGTGGATATCGTCTCCAAACACAAACGCCTGAGTTCGACAGGTGATTTGTATATGGGAGCCGATATCCACTTATACCTCTCTTGTGGCTGCGCGGGTTAATGCGTCCCTGTAGTCCTGAGTTCCTGTCCTTCGCTGGTTCAACCCCACGGGATGGCGTACTTATTATCAACTAAAAAATTCCCCTTCGGTAACATATATGAAAATATATTATTTCCGAGGTAGAGCGAATTGGATATTAAAGAACGTTTGTAGCTTAATGCTTGTATATGAATCACGGTGATGTGATAAAAACTTCATAATATGGCTGCATGTGACAAACGCATTACACGGTCAACATGGCAGAGGTGGGTGGATATCGTCTCCAAACACAAACACCTGAGGTCGACGGGTGATTTGTATATGGGAGCCGATATCCACTTATACCTCTCTTGTGGCTGCGCGGGTTAATGCGTCCCTGTAGTCCTGAGTTCCTGTCCTTCGCTGGTTCGACCCCACGGGATGGCGTACTTATTATCAACTAAAAATTCCCCTTCGGTAACATATATGAAAATATATTATTTCAAGGTAGAGCGAATTGGATATTAAAGGACGTTTGTAGCTTAATGCTTGTATATGAATCATGGTGATGTGATAAAAACTTCATAATATGGCTGCATGTGACAAACGCATTACACGGTCAACATGGCAGAGTTGGGTGGATATCGTCTCCAAACACAAACACCTGAGTTCGACGGGTGATTTGTATATGGAGCCGATATCCACTTATACCTCTCTTGTGTACGCGCGGGTTAATGCGTCCCTGTAGTTCTGAGTTCCTGTCCTTCGCTGGTTCGACCCCACGGGACGGCGTACTTGTTGTCAACTAAAAATTCCCTTCGGTAACATATATGAAAATATATTATTTCCGAGGTAGAGCGAAATGGATATTAAAGGACGTTTGTAACTTAATGCTTGTATATGAATCATGGTGATGTGATAAAAACTTCATATTATGGCTGCGTGTGACAAATGCATTACACGGTCAACATGGCAGAGGTGGGTGGATATCGTCTCCAAAAACACAAGCGCCTGAGTTCGACGGGTGATTTGTATATGGGAGCCGATATCCACTTATACCTCTCTTGTGGCCGCGTGGGTTAATCGTCCCTGTAGTCCTGAGTTCCGTCCTTCTCGCTGGTTCAACCCCACGGGATGGCGTACTTATTATCAACTAAAAATTCCCCTTCGGTAACATATATGAAAATATATTATTTCCGAGGTAGAGCGAATTGGATATTAAAGGAGGTTTGTAGCTTAATGCTTGTATATGAATCACGGTGATGTGATAAAAACTTCATAATATGGCTGCATGTGACAAACGCATTACGGTCAACATGGCAGAGGTGGTGGATATCGTCTCCAAACACAAACACCTGAGTTCGACAGGTGATTTGTATATGGGAACCGATATCCATTTTATACCTCTCTTGTGGCCGAGCGGGTTAATGCGTCCCTGTAGTCCTGAGTTCCTGTCCTTCGCTGGTTCGACCCCACGGGACAGCGTACTTATTATCAACTAAAAAATTCCCCTTCGGTAACATATATGAAAATATATTATTTCCGAGGTAGAGCGAATTGGATATTAAAGGACGTTTGTAGCTTAATGCTTGTATATGAATCACGGTGATGTGATAAAAACTTCATAATATGGCTGTGTGTGACAAACGCATTACATGGTCAACATGGCAGAGGTTGGTGGATATCGTCTCCAAACACAAACACCTGAGTTCGACGGGTGATTTGTATATGGGAGCCGATATCCACTTATACCTCTCTTGTGGCCCTGTGGGTTAATGCGTCCCCGTAGTCCTGAGTTCCTGTCCTTCGCTGGTTTGACCACACGGGATGGCGTACTTATTATCAACTAAAAAATTCCCCTTCGGTAACATATATGAAAATATATTATTTCCAAGGTAGAGCGAATTGGATATTAAAGGACGTTTGTAGCTTAATGCTTGTATATGAATCACGGTGATGTGATAAAAACTTCATAATATGGCTGCGTGTGACAAACGCATTACACGGTCAACATGGCAGAGATGGGTGGATATCGTCTCCAAAACACAAACACCTGAGTTCGACGGGTGATTTGTATATGGGAGCCGATATCCACTTATACCTCTCTTGTGGCCGAGCGCGTTAATGCGTCCCTGTAGTCCTGAGTTCCTGTCCTTCGCTGGTTCGACCCCACGGGGTAATACTTATTATCAACTAAAATTCCCCTTCGGTAACATATATGAAAATATATTATTTCGAGGTAGAGCAAATTGATATTAAAGGACGTTTGTAGCTTAATGCTTGTATATGAATCACGGTGATGTGATAAAACTTCATAATATGGCTGCGTGTGTGACTAACGCATTACACGGTCAACATGGCAGAGGTGGGTGGATATCGTCTCCAAACACAAACACCTGAGTTCGACAGGTGATTTGTATATGGGAGCTGATATCCACTTATACCTGTTCTTGTGTCCAACTGGTTAATGCATCCCCTGTAGTCCTGAGTTCCCTGTCCTTCGCTGGTTGGAGCCCACGGACGGCGTGATTATTATCAACTAAAAATTCCCTTCGGTAACATATATGAAAATATATTATTTCCAAGGTAGAGAATTGGATATTAAAGGACGTTTGTAGCTTAATGCTTGTATATAAATCACGGTGATGTGATAAAAACTTCATAATATGGCTGCGTGTGACAAACGCATTGTCAACATGGCAGAGGTGGTGGATATCGTCTCCAAAACACAAACACCTGAGTTTGACGGGTGATTTGTATATGGGAGCCGATATCCACTTATACCTCTCTTGTGGCTGCGTGGATAATGCGTCCCTGTAGTCCTGAGTTCCTGTCCTTCACTGACCCCACGGGATGGCGTGCATTTATTATCAACTAAAATTCCCTTCGGTAACATATATGAAAATATATTATTTCCGAGGTAGATATAATTGATATTAAAGGACGTTTGTAGCTTAAATTTGTGTATGAATCACGGTGATGTGATAAAAACATATATATATATATATATATATATATATATATATATATATATATATATATATATATATATATATATATATATATATATATATATATATATATATATATATATTTCAAAAAATACGGTCTTTTAATATTACTGTGATTTGAGATGTTATGAAAGAGAGTTAGCTGTGAGATGGAACTGGGGCAAGTTGTCACTTGCAGAATCGTTGTATTCAGCAAATAGTTGGTCGTCTCAGCAATTAACTTGATGAACACACGATATTGGCTCTGTCATATGACCGAGTTGGTATGTGCGTACATGAGTTCGTACGTTAGAAATCTAGATTTTGTGTCTAATTCTGCCCAAAAATTAGCTCGATCGTTCATTAGCGGAGCTAGAGCGAGATCGTGAAGACATTATCTTTGAGTGTTGCAATCTCTTAGAATTGGCAGAATAAGGTATTGTTCAGACTCTTCATTTTTCTGTGTGAAGTGTGAACTTATGTTTTTTACCATGTTTCAAGACATTTTTGAACTTGTGTGGGAAGTGGATGTAGCCTTTTACCATTTCAATATTCTATTTTATTATGTTCTATATTTTTCTAGTATATACTCATGCATTTTAGACTTTTCATTATTATGTTTTGCACTTGCATATTTTTGGGAGATCATTATTTGTGCTTAATTCTTTCGACAGATGTCGGTGGTGGTGGTGGTGGTGGTGTGGTGAGAATATAGTGAGAGGAACATGATGTTATCATGTCGGTGTGATCATAGAGAATACATTTGCAAAAGCTTTGCAATGTCTAAATTTCTTCTGTGGTAGACTTTTCGAGACTAGACCTTACAATGTCTAAGATAGAGTATGTGAGAGTTTTTGAATTTGCAGGCTATTAGCCACAATCAGATTTTTAGTTGTTCTGAGACTAAATCTTGAGTTAGATGTTTTTTTACTTGATAATTTAATTTATGATGCATTTTAATCTTTGCTTTGTTTATTCATTACTTGTTGGGTTGCTTTAAATAATAAACCTATTTTTGTAGGAAAGATTACGTTTCCTTAGATGACCCATTTTATTTCTTTAAACTGGAAATGGAACGAGAAAGCGAGTGTCTTCTGAGAGAGTTCAGAGAGAGAGAGAGAGAGAGAGAGAGAGAGAGAGAGAGAGAGAGAGAGAGAGAGAGAGAGAGGTTTTTGAGACGAACGAGGGAGAGAGAGAACAGAATAGTTTTAGAAATACCATGCCACCCTGAAGGAGATCACAAAGGCAATGTTTATATATTCCTACACGGAATATTATATCTGTTTCCAGGGGATTATATATATATATATATATATATATATATATATATATATATATATATATATATATATATATATATATATATATATATATATATATATATATATATATATATATATATATATATATATATATATATATATATATATAATGAATATAAGAAGGCCCATAAAACACTATTTAAACGTTGAAACCATATATTTTCGGGTGCTTGTTTCTGTGCCCCTGTTCACTGGTAGAATATGGACAGATGAAATGTTAAAGGGTATATATACAAAAATATAGGTGTGGCCTCAAGTCTCCAATGGTATGAAGGTGACCGTTTCCTAAGAAGGAGGAGAATGACCAATTCCCTAGTGGTTTTTGGCCTCATTAGCTCCCGTTTGGTGACGATTCTGGAGGTCGCGTTTCTTGGGCCATCTTTTTCAGGAGCGGTCTGAGGATTAATGCGTCAATGTCGTCCAATTTCCAATGTCCTCCTGACAAGTTCATATTGTTGGTTTGATTGATGATAGCAGATTCCACCATCTTTCTTTTGTACGGACAGCTACTTTTGAAAACCAGCTCCGCCCCACTCCAGTTTATGACATGTCCTGTATTTCTGATATGTAGGAAAATCCCCGAACTCTCCGAAGTGTAATGTACTGATCTTTAGTGCTCTGTTATTCTTTGCGAGAGCGATCTACCTGTCTCGCCTACGTAAATGTCATTACAATTGCTACACGGTATCTTGTAAACTCCGGCTTCTTCCCCTTTGTTATTTAAGTATACGCTAATGAGCGAACTCCCGATGGATTTGGGATAATGGAAAATGAAGGGATTGTTAGACCTGAGTTGTTCGGTGGCTTTTTGGATGTTTTCTTCGTACGGAAGCTTTATTTTGTTGTTGAAATCTATTTGTCTGTTGTGAGTGGGACCTCTATAGTATATTTTATTCGCTTTGTTAATAGCCCTCTCGATAATGTGTGGTGGATAGAGCAGTTGCGTTAGGTGTTGGCGGATCATGTTTAATTCTTTTTCTAGGTATTCATTTGAACATATCCTAAGTCCTCTGAGGAATAAGTTGCACCCTACCATGATTTTTACGGAGACGTCGTGGTAGCTTAAGAAATGAATGTAGGAAACAGCGAAGGTGGGTTTTCTATATACTGTAAATGCATATCTGTTCTGTTCTCTTATGATCAGTACATCTACGAACGGCAGTTTTCCGTCCTTTTCCCATTCCGTTTTAAATTTTATGGTCGGAACTAGCGAATTTAGCCTATCAAAAAATTCATTAAAGTTTCCCCAGCTATTGTCCCAGAAAGTAAAGATATCATCTATGTACCTAAGCCAGATCATATTACGGGGTTTGATAGACGACAAAAGTTCTGTTTCGAAATATTCCATGTACAAGTTTGCTAGAAGGGGTGATAGGGGACTTCCCATGCTACAGCCAAATTTTTGTTTGTAAAATTACCATTGAAAGAAAAACACGTTGTTAGTTACACAGAGGTTGATAAGTTTTAAAGTTTTATCTATGCCAAGAGGAAAATGGTCTTCATATGGTTGTAACTTCCTCTGTAAGAAAGACAACAAGTCGGCAATCGGGACTTTAGTAAATAATGACTCAACGTCTAGGCTGAGCAATTTGATGTTGTTTGAGGGGATGTTTAAACTATTAAATTTTTGTATAAAATCCTCTGCATGTTAGACGTGGGAGGATGAGAAGGTTCCTAGAAAGGGTGATAACAGGTCTCGAGCCATTTTGATAATTTGTACATGAAAGAGCCCTGCTAGATATTATGGGGCGTAGGAATCCCCATCTTTATGTGTTTTCGGGAGGCCGTAAAAATAGGGGAGAGGGGTTGATTACCTTGAATGTCTCTAGTAGTTCTATGTCCTTCTTATTGCCCCTATGGTTCTGACTGATTTGTTAAATTGAGCAGCAATATTTGTTGTGGGAGCTTTCGTTAATTTGTCATAGGTCTCCGCATCGTTTAGAAGTTCTTGAACTTTATTGATGTATTTCTCCTTGTCTAACAGAACTATTTTCCTGTCTTTGTCAGATTTTGTGATGATGATATCTCCCCTTTTCCTTAAACTAACTAACGCATTTTGGAATCTTTTCGGGAGTGAATTTTTGTTGTTATTTTGCTCCAAGACATTTAGCAAAATGCCTTTGAGACATGCCTCTTTCTTGTCATAATTGTTTTTTGCAAAATGTTTATCAAAAGCTACTAGGAAATTAAGATTACTCTCGGGACCAGGTTTCAGAGCGAATGAAACTCAAGATTTAAAACGGTCTGTTCTTCTGCAGTGGGGATGGTTAGAGAGATTCAGCACATTATGGGAAGGCCAAGATTATTCCATACGCTGTTCCTAATCAGTCTTTTTAATTTGTAGCACAAATTTCTGGAGTGGGACTCACTGTTTTCAATAGCACCTGATAGCACAAAAAAAATGAATAATATCTGTACATACCATCATCCCTTTCTGTTTCCTACATTCATTTCTTAAATGGCTATTTGGCGTCTCCTAAAAATCATGGTAGGGTGCTTGTTATTCCTCAGAGGACTTAGGATATGTTTAAAAAAGTAAAAGTTAAAGAATTCAACACGATCCGCCAACACCTAATATAAAAATAAAATCCACCACATTATCGAGGTATTATTGACAAAAGAATAAAATATACTATAGAGGTCAGGACTTCACAACAGACAAATAGATTTCAACAACAAAAATAAAGCTTTTTATATACGACGAAAACATCCAAAAAGCTGTGAACAACTCAGGTCTAACAATAAATGTCATTTTCCATTATCCCAAATGAATCGGGAGTTCGCTCATTAACGTATACTTAAATAACAAACGGGAAGACGCTTGGAGTTTGGCAAGATACCGTGTAGCAATTGTAATGACATTTGGTAGGCGAGAAAGGTAGATCGTTTTCTCGTAAAGAATAACAGAGCACAAAAGATCAGTACGTTAAAGGAGAGTTCGGGATTTTCCTACATATCAGAAATACAGGACATGTCATAAACTGTGGGGCGGAGCTGGTTTTCAAAAGCAGCTGTCCGTAAAAAGAAAGATGCTGGAATCTGCTATCATCAATCAAACCAACAAATGAACTTGTCAGGAGGACATTGGAAATCGGACGACATCGACGCTTTTAATCCTCAGACCTAGCTCTTGAAAAAGATGACCAAGAAACGCGACCTCAGAATCGTCGCCAGACAGGGAGCTAAGAGAGCCAGAAACCACTATGGGAATTGTGGTTATTCTCCTCTTCTTTGAAACGGTCACCTTCATACCATCAGAGACTTAAGGCCACACCTATATGTTTTGTATATATACCCTTTTAACATTTCATCTGAAACCATATTCTACCAGTGAACAGGATTTAAGCAAGCACCTGAAATATATGGTTTCAACGTTTAAATAGCTTGTTTTATGGGCCTTCTTATATTCATATTACACTGTGGTATTACAGGAAAAGACATTCACACACACACATATATATATATAGCTGAATATAGAATATATATACATGAAGACATACACATAGACATATACCTCTCTTGATGGCTAAAAGTGGTAACGTCGACTGGAGTTGCTGGACAGCGCGTCTTGAATCAATTGGGATCAGGGGTGGCAGTGCCCGTCCATTTATCAGTTATAAATTCCCCTTAGGTGATAATTCCCCATCGGGGATATTCCCGAAGGTAGCGTGGATTTGATATTAAGCGACATTTGATAAGCCTTCATGATTGTATATACAGTAAATCACGGTGTGATAAAAAATGTCATATATATATAAATATATATATAGCATATATATATATATATATATATAATACTGCGTATATACGGACAATGAGTAAATAGTTTGTGTTATATATTAAAACAATATACTATTAAAGAATATATTTACGTAACATATATATTCTATATATATATATAGATGGATATATATAATATATATATATATAGCATATAAATACAAAATATAAATATATATATATATATATAATATACATCAATATATTTTAAACATTGTGTGTGTGTGTGTGTGTGTGTGTGTGTCACATCCACATATTAAAAAATATAAAAAATAGAAATTTTAAATAATCAAATTTGGGTAAAATATATTTAATAGATATATATATATATATATATATATATATAAATATATATACAATATGTGTGTGTGTGTGTGTGTGTGTGTGTGTGTGTTGTATATATATACAATTATATAGAATATTAATATAGAATATATATATAATAATAATATGTGTGTGTGTGTGTGTGTGTGTGTGTGTGTGTATGTATATATATACATATGAATATAGAATATATATAAATATATATATATATATATATATATATATATATGCCCTGTGTGTGTGTATATATATACATATTAATATAGAATATATACTGTATAATTTAAATATATATATATATAATATATACATATATATATACATATATATTTATATATATATATATATATATATATATTATATATATATATATATATATACATACATACATACATTACATATATATATATATATATATATATATATATATATATATACATAGGAAAACTTTAAAATGCAAATTTAGATAAAATATATTTCTTATATATATGAAAATGTATACATACATACATACATATATATATATATATTATATATATATATTTATATATATATATATATATATATATATATATACGGTATATGTATAAAAATATATTTTACCCAAATTTGCTTATATAAAATATATCCTTATTAATATATATATATATATATATATATATATATATATATATATATATATATATATATATATATATATATATGTACATATATACATCACGATGCACTCCACAATGAAGATGAAGGAGAAACCAGAGGAAAAGGAAATAGAGTTCTTAATTTGTCCCAACAGTTTCGCCCTCCATCAGGCCTCTTCCGGCAACTTTATTGACTAATCAGTTTAAGAGAAACATATACCGGGCGTATAAACATGACTTACGTAAAACAAACAACCACAAATGGGTAACGGTGCTTACAACTCTTACACGATGATATAAAATGTAGCTCTGAAATCTTTAAAAGATGATGATAATCTATATATCACCAAAGCCGACAAAGCAAGTGTTATTGTCATTCTTGATAAAGAAACGTATTTAAATAAGATGAATGATTTGATAAGCGATGCCAGTTCATATGAACCTTTGTTATCTAACCCACTAGAGAGAGTTAATAGTGAATTTCACAAACAAATGAAAGTAAGTTTTGGAAAAAATCAGGATATGATTGGCAGGTTCCATTCATATAATGCAAGTCTACCCTATTTATACGGCAATGTAAAGACCCATAAACCCAATTTTCCCATGAGAACTATAATCAGCACAGTTGGTAGTGTCACATATGCTTTGTCTAAATTCCTTGTCTCACTGTTACAGCCGTTAGTTGGCACAATTTCCAAGTCCCATATCATAAATTCTGTGGATTTTGTTAATAAACTGCAAAAATGTAAGCTTACGGACGATGAAATTATGGTTAGTTTTGATGTAACTAGCTTGTCCCTTGTGTACCCGTTAATGATGTTCTGGATTTTTGAAATGTAGGCTAGATAAATGTTTTTACTTTGCCAGTTAGTGTTATTTTACAATTGATTAGACTTTGCGTAGTAGATACTTGCTTTGTTTTTAATGGTAAATATTTTAGACAGAAATTTGGTATGCAGATGGGGAATTGCCTTTAACCTGTTTCTAACATTTACAGGGAATTTTATGAGAGTAGGCTGGCTAATTCCATTTTACCCAACAATACACTTTGGTTCCGTTATGTTGACGACATATTTAGTATTTGGGAAATTCACTTGGACATAGACCTCACATTAATACACTTGAATGGGTTAGTACCTTCGATCAATTTACTGTTGAGAAGGAAGAAAATAAAGTATAGCTTTCTTGGATGTTAAAGTCATTAGAAATAACAATACTTTAAAGTTTAAAGTACACCGAAAAGATAGCAACAACAATCTGATTATCAATGCGAGATCTTTCCACAATAAACAAGTAAAACAGTCAGGTATAAGATCTATGTTTTAGAGCTCTTCATCTAGTCAGCCTGAATTCTTGGATGACGAGATAGATTATATATATGGATTAGGTCTTAAGCGCAATTTTACTTTACAGGATATAGATGAGTGTTTTTCGTTAGCCAAAAAATCATTTTTATTCCACTAAGGGAAATAGGAATTTTAATAGCAATATACTGTGTTTGCCATACATGCCAGCCTTCGATCATATTATCCACCCACTTTAATAAGAAACAGCCCTATATACGACAACGGAGTAGCATACAAAATTCCTTGTGGTTGCAATAAATTTTATATTGGACAGTCAGCAAAAACTGTTGAGAAACGGATTGCACAACATAAGTATAGTAAACTGATTGCCATTAGTAAACATGCTAGAGAATGTTTTTATCCAATTCAGTGGTCTCAAGCAAGAATCCTGTTCAGAAACAATAATTTTATAGAAAGAAAATCTAATAGAAACGGCATGTATTCAATATAGTGAAAACAATAACTTCAATGGCAGTATAGGCTTATTCAAGACAGACCGCTATTTCTACATATCGTGAAAAACCAGTACAAATTATGTAATATACTGACTTAGGTATTCACTTAATTACCTGTTCAGCCTCATTAGACTGTTAACCTTTTCTATTGGACGAACTATGTACTAGACAATTTATATTTTATATTATCCTGTATCAGTTGTAAGCACCGTTAACCATTTGTGGTTGTTTGTTTTATGTAAGTCTTGAAGCCAAATGTAAACATATGTCCGGTATAGGTTTTTCTTAAACTGATTAGTCAATAAAGTTCCCGGAAGAGGCCTGATGGAGGGCGAAACTGTTGGGACAAATTAAGAACTCTATTTCCTTTTTCTTCTGGTTTCTCCTTCATTTTCATTGTGGAGTACATCGTGACATTTTATCTTCGTGATTATAGAAGAATACAACTAAATGTATATATACATATATATATATATATATATATATATATATATATATATATATTGTGTTTTATACATAAAAAAATATATTTTACCCAAGTTTGCTCATTCAAAATTCCTCTTTTAATATATATGTATATGTATATATATATATATATATATATATATATATATATATATATATATATATATATATATAATATATCTATATATATATTATATATTTATATATATATATATATATTCCTATTATATATATATATATATATATATATATATATATATATATATATATATTATATTGAAGTTATTTATATTTGTATAGTTTCTGTGTTTGCCTGATTGTTGAAATTAATCAACAATTTTGATTAATTTCTTCACGTGTAGAGGTTCCGTTGCAAATTCATATCCCTATGACGTGCCAATGAAAATAATTTTTAAGTAAAGGCACACTGAATTTCACAACAATAAATTTAATAATCCACAAAGAAATTTTTTGTAAATGGCTCTCCAGCTGCCATACAATAGAAAATTAAGCACGCTTCATTTTTGATTTTGCTTATAAATGAGAAAAAAAAATTAACAACTCATAGTTAGTTCCATTTCATGCCCATAACTCGAAAACTCGTCACAAGATTTTCTTGATAGTTTAGGCTTTATTTTCATTTACTCATTAAGACTAACTTACAGGGCAAGTGCATATGAATACAAATATATAGGCTCAACTAACTGAAGCTATACTTATAAAAGTGAATTAATAAGCACTATGATATGTCACTGAAAATCACAGTAAAAATAAGAATAGATAAACAAATATCAACTAAATTACACACACACACACACACACACATATAATATATATATATATATATATATATATATACATATGTGTGTGTGTTTGTATACTGTATATATAATCGGTATATGCTGCTCCAAACTACCTAATTTATTTGATATTTGCTTATCTATTCTTATTTTTACTGTGATTTTCATTGATATATTATAGAGCTTATTAATTCACTTCAGTTAGTTGAGCCTATATATTTGTATTTATATGCACTTGCCCTGCAAGTTAGTCTTAATGAGTAAATAAAAATAAAGCCTAAACTATCAAGAAAATCTTGTGGCGGGTTTTCGAGTTATGGCCATGAGATGGAACCAACTATGGATTTTTAAATTTTTTCTCATTTATGGCAAAACAAAAATCAACTTGGTAAATGAAGCGTGCTTAATTTTCTATTGTATGGCAGCTGAAGAGCCCATTTACAAAAATTTCTTCATTACTAAATGTATTGTTGTGAAATTGTGTGCCTTCACTTAAAAAAAGATTTTCATTGGCACTTCATTGGAATACAACGATATCTCGTCGCGTGAAGAAATGAATCATAAATTGTCTAGATTAATTTTCAACTAATCAGGCAAACACAGAAACTATACAAACATAAATAACTTCTAGTTGATGACACGCCGTTTTTACGCACACTTAATTATGCATTAATTACTTTTCACCAAAAACTTGAATATGTTTTTATTATTTCTCTTAAATTATTTGTTTTAGGAATTCAGAGACTTAACAACAATAACTTAGTACTGGTTTGTCCCAGAGATTTCATGTTGGTTTCGACTGAAAACAAGGAAAATTCTGAAGATGGTTTATTGTGGGAAATCGTCCCTTCTTCGTTCTCAAAGAGTTCATTCCCTATTAAGTAGGCCAGCTGCTTACCCATGTAAAATGTCCGCTAGGAAGCCAGCCTCTCCTTACGTTGAAAATGAGAAACACTTCATTTTCTTGACAACAGTTGATTATTTTCTTTTCTATATTAGCACCTGCCCGTCAGTAGCGCCCTGTTTTAAATGCCATTAGACGTTTTGTACAATAAATAGAGTAAAAAAAACAAAAAATCTTCCAGGAGCGATCTCATGTAGTTTCTCCATCTTTCCCAGCCTTCTTTCCGGCACCTGACACATTTTTCACTAGTTGAAACTTGTCGATATTCTCTTCTGCAAAGGGCAAAAGTGTTTTCTAGGTAGGTTGCAGGTTCACTTTATTAGGGTATGGTCTTCAGCTTCTTTCCCTCATTCATTACGCAAGTCAGATCTATATTCTTGAGCAATGGATGCTGAGTTAATCTTTTAAAAGTCGTTACACCGTTTTCCTTTACGCTTCAGTATTTTCGGATCACTCCCATGCAAAAACTTTCATACAGTATAAGCCACGGACTTGTAGGAAGTCATCTCTTCCGTAAAATTGAGTTGAAATTTAGTTATCATTTTAAATGAATACGTAAAAGAAGTTATGATGAAATTTCAATTGGGTTAGGGGAAGTTTGGACACTTTCAGGTCGAAGTTAAAGAGTGAAAACAGAGGAAATGAACTTTTACCGCTCTTTTCTTCTTAGTTTTAGAAGTCTAATCAGAAACTTTCTAATACCTTTTGTGGCTGTATATGATATCAAATCCTCCTTTGAAGCTTCTCCACACGCCATTCCCTTTATAAAACCCCGTTCACTCCCTATTATACGCTCATTAAAACTTCTTTATCTCGCATGTACAGTTCCAATATAAAAGAAATAATCGCATTTACAGATTGCTTATAAAATATGTGGAGTATTAATCATTTTAAAAAGAATAATTGCATTGTTTATCTTACATCTTATTGGTTAACTTAAAGCTTTATACCTCAGCAACCGTTGAAGCTGTTTTAGTATCAAATGCAAATATTAATTTCTAAAGTGCCCAAATGTGGAAAAATTATAAACGGACACTTCTCAGTCCCTAATAAAGGTATACGTTATTAAAATCATAAGTTGTAGTGTGGCCACAGATGTCGAATTCAGATACATTTACTAGAGCTGGAGTAGACTCACCTACACCATCATAGCCACACGTTTAATCATTTGTTGCTTAATAGGCTGAGATATGTGTTAAGAATCTACTTACGTAATATTATCAACCACAATGCCCTCTTAACTTCTCGATTTCTTAACACCTTGGAATATATATATATATATATATATATATATATATATATATATATATATATATATATATATATATATATATATATATATATATACATATATATTTATACACATATGTATATGTACATATATACTGTATATATATATATATGTACACATATATATATATATATATATATATATATAACATATATATATATATATATATATACACATACATATATATATATATATATATATATATATATATATATGTGTGTGTGTGTGTGTGTGTGTGTGTGTGTGTGTGTGTGTGTGTAGTGTTCCAAGTACCTGGTTATTGCACATCTAATCATACAATTCATATATTTACCTAGCTTCAGCCAGATATCTAAACTCTTAACAAAGAAAATTACGACTGAGTACTCTGAAGGTAACAGTGATCCTTTAAAAAGCTTATTAATCACCTGAAAAAATCAAACTAAGTTTATCATAACAAGTGTGAGGTATCAACAATTAAACAAGAAATATACTAGAGTAAAAGGGCATCACTCCAAGCAACTTTAACAGTTTCCCTGGTCTTAATTCACTTCAGCAAAACTAAAGGAACAAAATATATTCATTACTTTGCCTTATGCACGTAATTAATCCTATTCAATGGTGGTCAACAAATGAAACACTATTTAAAAAAATTTAAATACAGAAATTTATTTTTAAATTAAAAATTTATAACTAGAAATCAGAATCTGAAATAATTTACTATTACTTGAAAACAACAGAAAGTTTAATTAATTCTTGAGTTAAATTATTAAGCAAAACTAAATCACAAAAATCAATCAAGTAAAATTTAAACTATCAAGTATTACTCAAAATTTGAAAGGAAAATCTTAGTAAATGAAAATTAAATCAAGTATGGAATGTTGAATTATCAAGAAATATTTAAAATGCTAAGTAAATAAATGTTAAATCACCAATATATAAAATGCAAAAAATTAAGAGATTGCAAACACAAGAACACAAAATATTTACCAAGAATAATTTCACTAAGGCAAAATTTTTGCAATATACCTTATTATACCACGGTAATAATAAGTAAAATTCACTTTACCTTACACAAGCTTGTGAAAACTTTTGCAAAATCACCTGAAATGCAGCTCCTTGAGATTCACAAAAAACACTTCTGATAGGTGCCGTTACACACTTCCTGCATTCAGATCTCAAAAGCTAAGTTTAATATCAATGCCCACACAAATATTTTACATTAATAACTTCTCTCTTTTGAAGAAAGATAGAGAGAAGGGGGGGGGACCACAAAAACAGTATCTGAAATCAGAATGAGGAATATTTATGAATTTCCAGCTATAAGCAAAACACCCATAGACAATAAGTCATTATTAAGGCATTTTGGGAACAAGATACAAGAGAAAATTCTAGAAGAGGAAGATGACGTCACTTCCAGAGCAAAACATTTTGGGGCCAAAACTGACATGTCAGAAAAATACGTGGTCAGAGCAGTGCAATCTTAAACATGACACAATTGCTATGTGTTTCAGTGCAACACTTGTCCACATTTCTTAAAAGGTACATGTCTTTACCAGAAAATCATATGGGACAAAGCTTTTAACAAAATCGTATCACTATCAAAACAGACTGCAGCTGATTAATCATAAATGGCATGTTATTAAAACAAGACAAAGAACCAAAGTTGGTTTTCAGAACAGTACATAAAACATTGTGAAATCATTAGTCTTTTTCTCGTATGAGAACAAATCTTACACGACTTGACCGCTATTCCCCTACATGTCAACACATTATTTTTCACGATGACAATCGAAGCAAAACATCATTCGCTACCACACACACGATGCTTATATACTATGTTATTATTAAAAACGTATTATTAATTCTAAAATACAGTGTTAAGTTATCTAAATCACTAACTTTTGAGATCTGACATTACACTATATGCAATACGTCAACAATTATTATCATTACACATAATACATTATAACTAGAATAGTAAATACATCAAAATCATGGAATGATATACGTATTACAAGGCAATATCATGAAATTCCTCCCCCCAGAAGACTAGTTATTCTGGATTTGAATCCAACGATTCTCAACGGAATAAATAATCTGCAATTACATTATTCCTTCCAAACCAAAAATGTTCTCTATTTTTACAAAACAGGGTTAAACAATCAATCAGGGGAGCTACTACGGCCGAGAAATTCACATAGGATTAACAATAAAATCCAGATATGCACAAAAATCTTTGTAGCTATTTCCTGGTTGTCAACAAGAGCGAGAAGGCCTTTTCCAACTTCAAATCCCAAATACTGAACAGTTGCCTTTCCAAATTCACTTTTTGTAAGATGATTGTTAGTACTGCTTCCCATAGTTTCTTGAACATTTTCCTTAAAATCTTCAGATGTTCTTCCTATGTATTAGAATAAGTCACAATATCATCAATGTATACACCAATTCCTGTGGATTCTAGCAGTTGATCCATCACTCGGAATCTTGCAGGTGCATTCATCAGTCCAAATGGAGTAATGAAAGCTGACAGCAATTTAGCATTCTCATCTAAAGGAATCTGATAATACCCTTTCAACAAGTCTATCTTGGAAACAAACTTGGCGTCCCCAATATTATCAAGTAACTGATCTTTGAGAATCAAGGGATAAATGCCAGCCACACTGATGGAGTTCAGTTTCCTATAATCAGTACACATCCTAAATGAGCCATCTGGTTTCTTCACTAATACACAAGGAGAACTATAATGACTTGAACTGAGTTCTGCTAATCCATGCTGCAACAAATACTCCACTTCTTTCTTTAAAACATCTCGATGAAAAGGTGATAAGCGATAAGCTTTCTGTTTAAAAGGTTTTCCATCTCCTCTGATCTTTATCTCATGCTTTGTCAGATTGGTACGCCTGAGTACATCTGCAAAAATTTCAGAGAAACTTCTAATCACCACACTTAATTCACCACTTTGTTTAACACTCAGGTATTTTAGTTTATCCCCCAAATTTTACAATATGGAAGAATTGTTCATCTTGCTTTCAACTCCCAGTTCATAGCCATCATCGTCCTATGTAGATGAAGTTGTCTGCGTTATTGACACTGTTTCAGCTTTAGTCTCTGAGAAGTAAGGTTTCAAAAGATTCACATGTATCTTCCTTTGTTGCATCCTTCTTCCTGGTGTTTCAGTCTCATAAGTTCGATCACTTAACTTTTTTATTATCTTATAGGGATCTTGAAACTTATTGGTCCGAGAAAATCTTTTCACTGGTAAGAACACTAGAACTTGCTGTCCTACGCTAAAACTTCTTAGCTTAGTCTTAGCATCATATCTTCTTTTCATTTTCTCTTGGCTTATTTTCAGATTTTCTAAAGAGAATTTTCTAATTTCTCTTAACCTTTTCCTCATATTCTTGGATTTCCTCTCTATTTTATTCCCAATTTTCTGCAAGAATCTTTAGTGGAACTCTCATGTCTCGACCAAAAATCATCTGATTAGATGAACATCCCATACTTTCGTGATGAACATTCCTAACTTCAAAAAACATCAAGGGTAAACCAGCATCCCATTCGCTTCATGATTCATAACAGTATTTTGTTAACACAATTTTCAATGTCTGGTGGAACCTTTCCAAGGCTTCTTGAGTCTCTGGATGATAAGCAGTTGATAACTGTTGTTTCACTCCTAACAAGTTCATCACATCCTGGAACAATTTGGAAGTAAAGTTTGTTCCTCTATCACTTTACACAATTTCTCCAAACTTGGAGAAAAATTCCACCAACTTCTCAGCAATTACTTTTGCACTTATACTTCTTACAGGAATCACCTCAGATACCATGTCACAGGACACGTTAATGTTCACAGATATTCATTTCCTTTCTTTGTTTTCGGAAGCGGCCCAACCACATCTATAATCACCTTGTTAAAGGGTTCTCCTCTAACTTTTATGGGTTGTAGGTGGGAGGCTTTCTGAATGGTTTCATTCGGTTTTACAGCTATCTGGTATGTGTGACACTCTCTAGAAAACCTGCTAACATCCTTGTGAAGTCCAGGCCAGAAAAAATACTTCATAATCTTCTCAACAGTCTTCCTGGTTCCCATATGCCCAGACTCATGCGCTACTACTACCATTTGCTTCCTCAATGAATATGGAATCAGAATTTGATGATATTCGCCCCATTCAGCATTTCCTGGTATATTTGCAGGTCGATGCTTCCTCATTAGCAATCCTTCCTTTAGAATAACAGGTAGGAGTTTGTTGCATTTATTCTTGATCAACAACTCGGAAAAACAAATCAGCCAATGTTGTATCCTTCTTATGTAGATCCATTACCTTCTCTCTAGTCACTTGACCAACTTCAGGGGCTGAACTCTCAATATCTGCTAATTCAACTTCTGTAGTTTCACTACTACCATCAGGAACACTCTGACTACTCAGAGTCTCTTCAATAACAACAAGATCCTCTTCTTCTTTGGAAATCTCTTCATTGCTATCAGGGGAAACTTCACTTTCCTGGAAAAGCTCTTCTAAGCTCAAAGATCCTTCACTTGATCCTTCTGGTGCAGGTAAATCCTCAGTTTCTTCACTTTCAGACGTAGTTCTATTCATACTCCTGGTATTTTAACAACCTGGAAGCAAAGTGGGAATTTTTCTTCTCTACATCTACCATGGGACTAAACCTCAACGGTTTGCCTGTCACTATAGGGCATGGAACAAATGGTACACTATCTACTTCATTACCCAGTAAAGCATGTACACCTTCAACAGCTAGTGAGTCCTTTACAGCAACATCAACATTCCCTGTCACCAATTCACACGACAGGTGCAAGAGGCATATAGGAGTTACCTCTTCTCCTCCTGTACACTTCAAAATAACAGAACCTCCTGTGAGATTCTTCTCCAACTGTGAGTGAACACCACGAACTACCACACTATGGTTACTCCCCATGTCACGTAATACCTTGACTGGTACCTGCACACTCCCTCCTTGAGTTGCCAGCATACCTTCATAGATGTCTGTTAATGTATAACTACATCTACAAAATATCACAATAGTTTAACTTATACTTAGCTTACTTTATTAAGATCGTTAAGTTGAATGTATATATTTCTAACTTAAATGTTGTAATCTATATCATTAACACTCTTGCTTTAGGTGAGTGTCATTTCTCAGGATGGTGTTTCCTTTGGTGTTGGCGATTGTGCGTAAGTTTTATGTGTTATGTACTTATATATTATTCTAAACTAGTAATTATATAAAAACCGTTTTATATTTCTTTGTTTCAAATTGATTTAGCTAGAAAGTTTGATCCTTGCTTGTTCCTCTGCTTAAGGGATAATTTACATGCAAGCAGATGCGAGATAATTAAAAATCAATAGATTTGTTTAGTTGGATTTCAGTTATGTATTTGGTTTTGGAGTTGTTCTTCGATCCATTAATTCCAGGAATTTCAGGTTAAATTTGTGACAGCATCCGCGGTTAGACTGGGAGTGAATATGGAGGGTATAAGGTTATTGCTTACAGGATAAGTATTTGCGAGTTTTTTTTTTTAGTGAGTTATGAGGTGAAATTTATAGTCCAGCAGTAAAGTTGAAGTTTGTGGATTTTCTTGGAGGCCATTGAAGTTTAGATTTAAACCAGAATTAGATACCCTGTTATGCTAAACTTAAAGCGTGTTACTTGATTAGTATCAGTTATGATCTTGAAATTTAAAGGATTTGGCAGTATCCAAGTCTAGTTAGAGGAACCTGCCATTTAAACAATTTGCCATGAATTATCTTACTTTGCCTTGTTGAACAGCATGTGTACCGCCATTATTAGGTGGTGTATTAATATAGGCATTATAATTAATTTACATTAAGTATATTAGGTCAAGGTGCAGCCCATGGCAAAGATATCGGTGGGTTACAGTACACGATATTTGTAAATGAATAGTTCTTTGAAATAGGGTCTTGAAGGTGGATTTAATTGTATTTCTTTTTTTTAGTATGTTAGATTGAGAGTAGCTCTAGGATATGTACATATCGCCCGTCACTCTCATTCTTTAAAGTGAGATAAGTCGTAACATAGTACAGTAGTTGTATTGGAAAATGCATTTAGGATTATGAGTTGTAGGTAACGTTTAAGCACTCCATTTACGCTGGAGGGATTGTCTTTGAGGCACTACTTAATAATTGCTTGTTATTAGCGTGATTTTGTTTAGAGTTTAGCTTAATAAAAAATTCATTTATTTTGTTGGTTAGTATTTCGTAGAATTTTGTTTGTAGATTATAGTTTCAAGTACAGTGATTGAATCATTACTGAATTTAGATAAAGCAGTGTTTGGTCTTCGTACCTTTTGTATCAGGGATGAACTATATCTACATGTTAATTTTGACGCCCCAAAACAAGGAGAGCTAGATTTTATTGCTTTTTAACGTTGTAAAGTGATTTGTAATGGATCATTAGTGGCGATCTGTTAGTCGTTCTTTGCATATCTGGTTCTTTATTAAGTGAATTTAATATTGTATCGGGTTTAAATTTAACCTCTAATGGTAGGAGGAATGAGCTTCTTACCCGCTGTTTTGTCAAGCGCTTTGTATGTTTTCGAGTGAAGTGGGCTTAAAATCAGCCATTTTGGTATAACGTTAAAGTAATATTGAGTTTTCTTTATATTTATAAGGTGCTTGCTATTTTTAGTAAAGAATTTCATTTACTGTTTAAGTGATAGGTAAAATGTTTATATAAGTATGGTTGAAGTTGATTTTCACGTTTGAGTGTCATTCATTTTTAAAATATTTGGAGAGGCGTTGAGAAGGAACTCGGCAAATTTTGTCCCCGCCTGTTTATAAAAACATGTCTGTGTGAATTAGTTATAAAGTCTAGCCTGCCCAATGATCTGTTTAAAGGGCCTCGGTAATTTGACCGTGCGAAGGTCAGTAGTCTTTTAATTGGAAGCTTGAATGAATGGTGGGACGAGTGGATAAGCTGTCTCCTTTACGATGTCTGAATTGAACTTTTGAGTGAAAAGGCTCAGATTATTTAGTGGGACGAGAAGACCCTATAAAACTTAATATAAGTTTGGCTTGATTTGCGATGTAGGTGAAAAGTAGTTTTGTCAGGCTTATATTTCATTGGGGAGATGTAGACATGATATGTAACTGTCTATTAAATTTTATAGCATTAATTAATGTTTGATCTTCTTTGAGGATTAAGAGAATAAGTTGCTTTAGGGATAACAGCGTGATTTTCTATTAGAGTTCTTATCGGCAAGAGTAGTTGCGACCTGGATGTTGAATTAAAATTTCAGCTAGGTGTAGCCGTTTAGCTGGTGGGTCTGTTCGACCTTTAAAATTTGACATGATTTGAGTTCACACCAGTGTAAGCCAGGTTGGTTTCTATCTTTTAGGAGTTTTAGAATAGCTTTGGTACGAAAGGACTGAGCTTTTGAGATAATCTTGATGTAAGATAAAATTTAATGGATTGCCTTGGCAGATTAGTGCGTCGGATTTAGGATGCGTTAATATAGTGATTACTATAGGCAATGGAGAGTAGTTCACTGTGAATTCTTTCTATGATGGTTTTGATTAAGCTAGTTAGTTACTTAATTTTAATGATTTTGGTGTTGGTTTCCGTTGCTTTTTTTACATTGCTTGAACGTAAGACTCTGGGTTATATCCACATCCGTAAGGGTCCTGATGCTGTTAAATTATTTACCAAGGAGCAAACTTTCCCTACCATAAGTAATTTTATTCCTTATTATTGATCTCCTATGTTTAGGTTATTTATTGCCTTGGTTTGTTGTACCAGGGCAGGGGTATACTCTACCGGGGGGCGGGATGGGCTTCTAACTACAAGTATTCTCTTTTGGGTTGTCTTCGTGCTGTTGCTCAAACTATTTCTTATGAGATAAGTCTTGCTTTAATTTTGCTTAGTATATTGTTTTTAGCAGAGGGTTCGACTCGGGGTTATTTGAAAGTTATCAGCATTATTGTTGATTTTGGCTTTACTGTGATTTGCTTCTTGTTTGGCTGAGAGTAATCGGACTCCTTTTGATTTTGCAGAGGGTGAATCTGAATTAGTGTCTTGTTTTAACACTGAATATAGGGGAGTTAGTTTTGCTTTAATTTTTATAGCTGAGTATGATAGGATTCTGTTTTTGAGAGCTCTTTTTTTCTATTATTTTCTCAGGGAGGGATCTTGTTTCTCTTTTGTTTTATATAAAAGTTATACTTATTGATATGTCTTGCTTGGAAGAGTTTTCTTTCTGTGGCTTTAAATTATTGCATTTTCTCATGGGATTAAAGGGTTTTTTTTTAGGTTGCCCTAGTATAGTTTTGTAAGAAAATAAGGATAGACTATTAAGAGAATCGAACTCTTGTTGGGTGCTTTCAAAACACTTGTCTTCCTAAAGATAAATAGTCAGTCCATGAGTTTATCTCATGCGATTATTGCTAATGGGTTGATGATAAAGGAGAAGTATAAAACCGTTAGAATTTGTCCTGTGAGGATGTCTGGATCTCCTACTGGTCAGGCTCCAGTTCATGTGAGTAAAATTACGATTCTAATTATAGATCAAAATAAAATTTGTCTGATTAGGTAGAAAGCTAGTCTTCGGAATTTGTTTTTGTGTGTGAACAGTAAAATGAATAGGATGGCTACTGATATGACTAGTGTGATAACTCCGTCTAGTTTGTGTAAATGAATAGGAAGGCTACTGATATGACTAGTGTGATAACTCCGTCTAGTTTGTGTGGGATTGATCGCAGGATTGCATAGGCAAATAAAACATATCATTCTGGTTGGATGTGTCCTGATGTAACTAGGTGATTGGTTGGAATGAAGGTGTCTGGGTCCCCGAGTAGATAGGGATCTAGGAGTGTCAGGATAATTAGGGCGGCTAATGTGACTACAAATCCTACAATGTCTTTAAATGAGAAATATAGGTGGAATGGTACTTTTTCTAGTTGTCTGGGAATTCCTAGGAGGTTGTTGGATCCTATCTGATGTAAGAATAAAATGTGTACCATGGAGGCAGCTGCAATAATAAATGGAAATAAAAAATGGAAGGTGAAGAATCGTGTTAAGGTTGTATTACTTGCTGCGAATCCTCCTCAGATTCATTGTACTAAGTCTGCCCCTACGAATGGGATTGCTGACATCAAATTGGTAACTACAGTAGCCCCTCAGGATGATATTTGTCCTCAAGGTAGTATGTATCCTAGGAAGGCTGTCACTATAGTTAAGAATAAAATAATTACCCCCACTGATCAGGTGTGCATATATAAGAATGATCCGTAATAGATTCCTCGTTCTATGTGTCTGTACAGGCAAATGAAAAAGCATCAGGTACCACTAGCGTGAACCGTTCGGAGAAGCCATCTGTAGTTTACATCTCGACATATGTGAGCTACTCTTGAAAAGGCTAGGTCTACATTTGCTGTGTAATGTACTGCTAGAAATAGTCCTGTTTCAATCTGACCCATTAATCACATGCCCAGAAGAGATCCAAAATTTCAGAGAACGGAAATGTTGGCTGGAGTGGGCAAGTCTACTAGGGCTCCATTGGCGATTTTAAAAAGAGGGTGCGATTTTCGTATAGGTGTTGTCATTAGGATGTTTGGAGGGGCCCCAGAGAAGGTTGATCTTAGTTTGACTACGACAATAAGAGTTAGTAGTAGGTATAAGATAATTAGACTTGTTAGAGTAGCTGTAGTGGGGTTATACGTATGGCTAAGCGATATTTGGGTGGATTGAATGTCTTGAAGTCTTCTTAAAAATGAGAGTTCTGTCGTATCTTTAGTTGGTGTCATTATCTGTTCGGTGAATGGTAAAATGAGCATTACAGATATGGGTAGAATAAAGGCTGAGACTATCTTAACTGAGAGTTTGAATGTAGTTTGAATGTTTCATTTGAAGAAAGTGAGGCTACGTAGATAAATAGGACTAGAGTTGCCCTTAGGAAAATAAAAAAAAAAATAGGATATAGGAGAATCATATAAATTTTGATAAAAGACCTGTGGATACACAGATTATAACAGTTTGAAGGATTGCTGTGAATCCTATAGCTAGGGGGTGTGTTATGCGTGTGAAGCAAATTGAGGTTGATATACGTATAAGAGAAGACAGAAGTAGTGTGTTGATACAGAAAGTAGTTTATATAAAATATTAGTTTTGGGGACTGAGGATGGGAATATTTTCTTCTTTCTGAGCCTCAAGAACAATTACTTCATCTACGGTTTACAAGTCCATTATTTTATTTAAACTGTTGAAACTAATGGCAATTTTCAGTTTTTGACTTTATGTCCCACTGTTTTGTTTGTGTTGTGGTTTGTTACCTTTGTTGGGAAACGAAAACATTTATTAAATGTTTTGTTAAGCTTGGAGTTTATTATAGTGAACGTTTTTTTTTATTTATAGCCCAAGCTTTCGGGCACTTGGGCGGGGACTTGTATTATGTATTGTTTTTTCTTACTCCTGCTGCGTGTGAGGGGGGCCTTAGCTTTGGCTCTGCTTGTCTCTATCGTTCGTAGACATGGGAATGATAATTTTGGGAGCCTTAATGTTTTAAGATGTAAAATTTTATTTTAATGGTTTTATTGATAACTTTGGTGGTTGATAGGTGATTGGCTGTACAAATGTCTTTGTTTTTGGCTAGTTTCGTGTTTGGAGTCTACTCACTTAATGGGGTTTCTTTTTCTTGTTTAGGGCCAGGATTTGGGTTGGATCATATTGGATACATTTTGATTTTATTGACTTTTTGAATTATGGCTCTGGTTGTCAGGAGGAAGCAAAAAGTAAAAAATTTTAAGGATTTTGATAGCGTGTTTTTATTAGTTAACGTTTTCTTATTATTGAGTTTCGTTTTAATATTTTCTTGTCTTGATTATTTAATTTTTTATGTGTTTTGAGAGTTCTTTAATTCCTACTATAATTTTAATTTTAGGCTGAGGAATTACAAGCCGGTGTGTACTTGTTATTTTATACTTTATTCGGTTTTTTACCTTTGCTAATTTCTATTTTGAGCTTATACAGCAGGGGTGGCTCAGTTACATTTGGTTTGTCGCTAGTTCCTGAGTGTAGGATAAGTTTGTTAGGTATCTGAAACGTTTGTAGTATTTTGGCTTTTATTGTTAAGCTGCCTATCTACTTGGTTCATTTGTGGTTGCCCAAAGCTCATGTGGAGGCCCCAGTGGCAGGATCTATGATTTTAGCTGGTGTTTTATTGAAGTTAGGTGGGTATGGTTTGGTGTGGGTGTGTCCTCTTTTTATCCATTCAGCTGTGGCTTTTCGATGATTGCGGGTGTCGGTTGGCCTGTTAGGCGGTATTAAAGTTTTATTTGTTTACGCCAAACTGATATTAAGGCTTTAATTGCTTACTCTTCTGTGGCTCGTATGGGTCTAGTCTTATGTGGTCTTAGAGTTTTTAGATGATGGGGCTAGATTGGTGCTGTTTCTGTCATGGTGGGGCATGGTCTTTGTTCTTCTGGTTTGTTTTGTTTGGCTAACATGGTGTGTGTGAGAGCTGGGGAGACGTAGGTTACTGGTCAGAAAGGGGCTGCTTAACTTCATGCCTACCATGGCTTTGTGGTGATTTTTATTAAGGGCTGGTAATATGGCTGCTCCTCCTACCATTATTAGGTGAGCTTAGTCTTATTTTAAGGGTTGTTTCTTGGTCATTACTGCCAATAGTTCCAGTTGCTTTACTTTCTTTTTTAAGGGATGATTATAGGCTTTATATGTTTTCTTTGAGTCAGCATGGGAAGTACTTTAGGTTTTTGTTTTCTTGTTGTTCTGGTAAGGTTCGAGAGTATTGATTACCTTTAAATGTTTTAGTGTTGAAGGGTTCGATTTTGGTTTGTTAATAGCTCAAACAGTTTAAATAAAATGTTGGTTCGTAGATCCAAAGATATAATTTTTTATTTTAGGCAGTGTTGTTGAATAATAAGATAAATTTAAGGAGCATAGTATTTTTATTAATTGTATCTGTTGTTAGTCTGGTTACTTCTTTGATTTTGCTTTTTTTCTGGTTGCTGTTATTTTTTAGACTGGGAGCTGATTAGAATTAATAGGGCAAGCATCGAAATAGCTTGGATTATTGACTGGATGTCAGTGATATTTATATCTTTTGTTTGTTTTATTTGTTCTATGGTTTTATTCTATAGAGGTGGGGATTACAATATTGGGCGTTTTATGTATGGTTTTGAGATTTGTCCTTTCTATACTTTTGTTGATTATTAGTCCTAATATAATTAGAATTTTGTTAGGTTAGGACGGCTTGGGTTTAGAGTCTTATGCTTTGGTTATTTATTATCAAAATGAAAAGTCTGCTGGGGCCGGAAAGCTAACAGCTTTGTCTCATCGGATGGGCAATGTGGCCATCTTACTTAGTATTTCTTTGATATTAAGTTTGGCGGGGACTGAAATTTTTATTTTTATGTGGGAGAAGCGTCTATCGCCAATAGATATGTAATTTTTTTAGTTGTGTTGGCTGCTATGACTAAGAGGGCTCAAATTCCATTTTCTACTTGGCTTCCTGCGGCGATGGCGGCTCCTACCCGTTTCTGCTCTGGTTCATTCTTCTATGCTAGTTACTGCAGGGGTTTATCTTTCAATTCGATTTAGCCCGAGGCTAATATCTTCTTTTGCCAGAACCTTGCTGTTGTTGTTAGGGTGTTTAACTATGTTTATGGCTGGGTTGGGGCCTAATTTTGTGACTGATTTAAACAAAATTATTGCTCTTTCTACTTTAAGGCAACTGGGTGTTATAATGACTTTTCTGAGCTAGGGTGGGCCTTTTTAGCTTTCTTTCACTTATTGACTCATGCTTTGTTTAAGGCTCTTTTGTTTATGTGTGCTGGTTCTATCAGTCACAGAGTCAGGGACTATCAAGATATACGCGTGATGGGGGGTTAGTTGATTTCATGCCTATTAGGGTGATGTACATTAACCTAGCTAATTTAGCTCTTTATGGGTTCCCCTTTTTAGCTGCTTTTATTCTAAAGATTTGATTTTAGAGGTGGATTTTTTGAACCCTTAAATGAGGTTTGTTTTTGGTGGTTAGCTTTGGCCACTGGTCTTTTTGTTCCAGATTTCGTTTGGTGTACTACAGGCTTAGTGGTGATTATAACTTAAGTTCTATCTCTTCAGTGAGTGATCCTGATGTTTTAAATACTTGGCCTGTACTTGGGTTGAGAGTAGGAGCTGTAGTGGGCGGGCCTGCTGTTTCTTGACTTGTTTTCCCATCTCCTACTATGATTTGTTTGACTCTATCTATAAAATTGCTTGCTTTGGCTGTTAGGTTGGTCGGTGAGTTTGTGGGGTATGTGCTGAATTTGATGATAGTAAATTATAAGCTTAAGTCCCTAAGGCTATATCCCGTGGTTGTGTTTTTTGGGTCTATGTGATTTATAACCCTGTTGTCTACTGTTGGTGCTAGACTAAAGGTTTTAGGAGGGGGATTTTATTTATTCTCAATTGGGAGATGGGGGCTGATCTGAGTATTATGGTAGTCAGGGTATCTATAGAAATTTAATAAAATCTTCTGGTTATCTTCAGGCTATTCAGGGAAATAGAATTAAAACTTATTTAGTGATTGTATTAGTTTGATTAGTAGAATTATTGTTAATTATTTAAACTTAAACTTCATATTTTGAGCATTACATGGAAGCTGTAAAAGAGTCAGGTTTGTCCTTAGGTATTTTAAAAAGGATTTGTACCTGTGGCTCTACAGTGAAAATGTAGCGTGTTATTATAAAAACTAGGAATAAAGACAGAATTTAATTGCCTGGGACTGAAGCTAGAAGCTTCCTCTCCTTGCTTTTCCCTAGTTAGAACTTGAGTTCAATGATACCCTTAACAGTGGTACACCTCTATTTGGTTTTAACTAATTAATTGAAGGTATATTTACCACGGCCTAGGTCGAAACTAAGTGCGACATTCTCTTTTCAACTAAGATCATCTCCTCGGGGCACCTTATGTGTGCAAATCAAATATCATAGTTGACTATGATTTCTTATTCTGACCACTCTAGACTCCTAAGAGTAAGATGAGGAGGAAGAATAGGCCTGTTACAGTTCAAGTCGTTACGTTTGCAAATGTGATGGTGGTTTGAGGTAGTAAGAGAGTGATTTCTACGTCGAAAATTAGGAAAATAATGGCAATTAAAAAGAACACTCAGCTTGTTTAGTCTCAGTCTTCCCAACTGTCTCAGTCTTCCCCACAATTCTCTTCATAGTTTGTTTCACCTGGTTACCTTTAATCACTTGACCAACTGGCTTGGTCTGTTGTTATGTCTGATAACAACCTTGACTGTAGTGTCCTGCTCTTCCACACTTAAGCAGACAACATTAGTCTTCTGTATCTGTCTTGAGAAACTGGATGATGAGGATATGACATTACCTGGCTATTTACTGGCATTGACACTAGAAGAATTCTAAATTGTAATGTTCCTGAAATTTGGATGAGACCTAAAACCTGTGCGTTGTTGGTTCTGGTACTTGACATTATAATTCCTTTTGCTACAAATTATGTTAAAATCTTCACTCAGTGTAGCCTCTTTGTCAAGTCTCTTAACCTCTTTCTCTCATCAATAGGCTCTTATGTGTTTAGGAATTCCTCTAAGATACTGCTCTAGGGCTACCAACTCCTCAAGTTCGTCCATAGCTTCAACTTTATCAGCCTCCAACCATCGTTTGGAGCATCTTCTTATTTTGTAGGCACAATTCAAGAAAGTCATCTTGTCATCACTTGTAGCACATTGTGTTTGAGTACCTTGTACTTTTTACACTGATCAACTGATAAGGCTAAATAGGCACTTCTTCCTTTACCAGTGAGAACACTCTGTAATAAGACTGACCATTTATCCCCTGGCCATCCCAAAGTGATAAATACTCATCTGGAGCTTCTTCTGTAAACTTTGAAATTAACTTCTGGAAACTTGCCACATCGAATACAGGATCTGAATTACCTTGGTTAGGGTTAGACGGTGTTACAGGTAACTTGGAGCAAGCTTCTATTAATTTCATCTCTCTTTCATAATCTTCTTGCTTCCTTACTCTTGCTCTTTCCTCTCTTGCTTCTTTTGCTCTTTCTCTTTCTTCTTCTGCTGCTCTTTCTTCTTCTCTTTCTTTTCTTTCTCTTTTCTCTGTCTTTCTTTTTCTTTATCTGCCTGTCTTCTCTCTCGTTCTTAATCAACTTTCTTCTCTTTCCTTTCTTTCTTTTTCTGCTTGCATTTTCTGCTTGCATTTTCAGCTTAATGAAGCTTTCTTCTGCAGCTATGCGTCTAAGCTCTACCTTTGCATCGCTTTTCTCTTTATTTTGCCCTTACTTATCTAAAAATTCTGCCTCAGCTGCATTCAACAATTCTTGTGCCTCTCCTAACTCTTCATCTATTTTACCAGAGTCCATCAAAATGCTTGGATTGCAATACATCTGATTTGTGTCTTAATCATACCACTAGACATATTACCACCACATGCCACTGCTAAAGCTGTCCACTGTTCCTTAGTCAGGTTACATTCAGGTTAGATTCTCTAAGTTATTCAACTAAATAATTCACAATACAATGCAAATATAACTATGTGGTCACTCTCCTATCAAAAAATCTATCACTAACACCAGAGTGATGTTTTGTTTGTTTCCGGGTCTGGGCACCAAAAAATTTATTCTTATTGCCACGAAATGTTCCGAGTACCTGCTTATTACACAACTAATCACAGAATTCAAAAATTTACCTCACTTCAGCCAGATACCTAAACTCTCTTAACAATAAAAATTAGAACTGAGTACTCTAAAGGTAAGTGATCCCTTAAAAAGCTTATTAATCACGTGAAAAAGTCAAACTACGTTTATCAAAACAAGTGTGAGGTATCAACAATTAATAAAGAAATATACTAATGTAAAAGGGCATCACTCCATCAAACAACTTTAACTATTTCCTTGGTTTAATTCACTTCAGCAAAACTAAAGGAACAAAACATGTTTATCACTTTGCCTTATGCATGCAATTAATCTTATTCACTGTTGGTCAACAAATGAAATGCTGTTTTTAAAAAATTTTAAATACAAAAATTTATTTTTAAATTCAAAATTTATAACTACAATTCACAATCAGAAAAATATTTACTATTATCTGAAAACACCAGAAAATTTAATCACTTCTTGAGTTAAATTATTAAGCAAAACCAAATCACAAAAACTTTAATTTATTAAGAAATTAAATCAAACAAGTAAAATTTAAACTATCAAGAATTACTGAAGTTTTAAAAAGAAAATCTTAGTAAATGAAAATTAAATCAAGTAGGCAATATTAAATTATCAAGAAATATTTAAAATGCTAAGTAAATAAATGTTAAATAACCTATACATAAAATGCAAAAAAATTAAGAGATTGCAAACACAAGAACACACAAAAATACACAAAATATTTACCAAGAATAATTTCACTAAGGCAAAATTTTTGCAATATACCTTATTATACCATGGTAATAATAAGTAAAATTCACTTTACCTTGCACAAGCTTGTGAAAACTTTCGCAAAATCACCTGAAATGCAGCTGCTTGAGATTCACAAAAAACACTTCTGATAGGCGCCATTACACACTTTTCCTATATTTAGATCTCAAAAGCCAAGTTTAAGCCTTTCGCTGCAGAGAACGACAATAGTCGCCATAGATGCCTGCGTCTTCGTTGCGGAGAACGACTTGTCTCCGTGTCATGTGAGAAATTTTTTGCTAAGCGCCTCTTTCAGATGACGTATTTGGCTTCTAGATACTGCCATCTGTTGCCGATTTTATGAATTACTCACTGGCTTGGACGCTCTTCAATCTTCTCTCAAGTCATTCACTGAATTTGGTAAGTTTTTGTTATTTTTACTCTATGTCATCATGATATCATGATATATATCCATATTTTACGATAGCAGCATATGTATTTTGCTATATAAATCAATATTATTCATGGATTTATCGTCATATAACGCTAGCCAAAGTTCCCTTACCGAAAGTGAAAGTTTGTTTACATTAGGATCTGAAGGGTTACCATGACAATTACACAAATATATACGTATTTCATTGTGAATGAAGTTCAAAATGTGACAGATAATGGTGTTTCCAGATACTGATATACATATTTACTTAAGTAAATGAATAATAGTCAAATGACAAGCACATTTAGAAAAAAGAAGCTTTGTTTCCCTAAACCAGAGGTTTTGTTTACATATGTCAGCTGTCTTGTAGGCTAGCTGCTTTGGCTGGCTATCAGACCCTTCTTTGTTTTTACGATATGAGATAAAATTTGTGGATAAATTCTTGTTTTTCAATAGAATAGACCTTGCATTTAGTAATAAAATCAAATATATAATATACTATTGGCGAAATACTCGAAATTGCTTTGTTTTGATTAGTCAGCTGACTTTGTCCCTTTAATTTTCCCTTTAACTCTGGGCGTAGCCTAATTATTTTTTCCTTTTCTTTTATAGGTATAAGATGGCCTCTACTTCTCGTAAGTTATCTTTGGAAGAAATTGATGACATTTTATTTGGATCTGATTCAGAATTTGGGTCAGATATAGACGATCCTACACCAAATGATGATGATGATGATACCACTGATGAAGATGATATGGATGAAGATGTTCCAGCAACATGCTCATCAACCACAAATTCATTGTATTGGAATAAAATTGATAATAATAATAACCCCATTCAATTAGGTAATGTTTTTGATTACACAGTTTCCCATAAGGTAATTGATTTTGAAAACTTAAATCCTTATGAGTGTTTCACAAGATTTTTTCCAGATAAAATTTATGAACATGTTGCAAAAGAAACTAATAAGTATTTTAAATCAATGATAGCTACAAAACATCCTTTGCCAAGGAGATCAAGATACCACCAGTGGTCAGATGTAACTTCTGATGATATAAAAGTTGTTGTTGCAGTTGAAATAGCAATGGGTATACTTCATAAACCCACAATTGAAAGTTACTGTAGTGAAAGTAGCTTTTTATTTGATACCCCTGGCTTCAGAGAGGTTTTTTCAAGGGATAAGTATCAGTTGATTAGATCAGCTATTCATTTTAGTGATAATGATAAGAAAGATGGAAATGATAGACTATCTAAGATCAGGCCAATATTAGATATGGTAAAAGATTTATATAGGAAGTACTATGTAAGCAATAAAGAAATCAGTATTGATGAAAGCATGATAAAATTAAAAGGTAGGCTATTTTTCAAACAATATTTACCATCAAAGCCTTCAGCTAAATGGGGAATAAAGGTATGGTCAATGACAGATGCACATACAGGTTACCTGCTTAAATTTAATGTATATACTGGGAAGGATTCTGCACGTCAGCCATCAGAAGGGTTGGGTACTCATGTTGTTTTGTCTTTGTTAGAGGGTTATGAAAACAAAGGTCATATTATTTGCATGGACAGTTTTTATAACAGTGTGGATCTTTATGACAAACTACTTGAGAAAAAAACTTTAGCTTGTGGAACAGTTAGGATAAATAGGAAGGGTCTGCCAGCTGAAATGAAACAAATAACTGTGAAAAAGGGAGCTTTACCAGTAACATGGGTGAGAAGTGATGGTAAAATGCTTGCTTGTTCTTGGCAAGACACAACCAGGGTTAATTTACTGTCTAGTTTTGGGACAGTAGGTACATATAAAGGGAAAATTCATTCAAAGAAAGGTGACAGAGAATTTGATGAGCCCTGCGTTCATGTAGAATACAATAAGTATATGGGGGAAGTTGATAAGTTTGATCAACTTTGTTCAACATACCCTTACAAAAGAAAGAGCCAGAAATGGTACCAACCCATCTGGCACTTTATAGTTTAGGCAGCATTAGTAAACTCAAACATATGTTATAATATCCAGAATCCCACTGTCAAGCTTGATAAAAAAAAATTCAGGGAAAAAATTATTAACACTTTGTTAGAAGGGTATAAGGGGAGCAATTCAGGGAAAAAATTATTAACACTTTGTTAGAAGGGTATAAGGGAAGCAATTCAAGGGAAAAATTATTAACACTTTGTTAGAAGGGTATAAGGGGAGCAATTCAGGGAAAAAATTATTAACACTTTGTTAGAAGGGTATAAGGGGAGCAAAACTCAAAGAAGGGGTAGGTATTCAAATCCTATGGAATCTAAACTAACTGAAAGGCAATTTCCAGCACAGTATGTTGACAAAAACCACAAACCCCAATGTATTGTATGCTCTATCTTGCCGAAGAATTGTTTGAAGAAAGGTAAAGGAGAATGTAAGCGAAAGCAGACAACCCATTTTTGTGATCAGTGTGTTGAAAAACCACCTCTTTGTATCATTCCATGTTTTGAGACATATCATACCTTTAAAGTGTACAAAAAACGTTGCCAATGTGGAAAATAAAAGTGTGAGACATTGATGAATTTGCTAGAGGATTACTGGTAAAATTAATAAAGTCATCTAAGAAAAAGAATTTGTGCCATTTTTCTTCATTTTTACCCTTTTATCAAATAATTTAAGTCAGAAAAATTAAATTATATATCCAAGCAAAAATATTGTGAAATTCTGAAAATACAGTGGTTCTAGAACACAAAAATTGGTTTCAGTAAATTTTAAGCATTTTCAATTTTTCATGAGAGAGAGAGAGAGAGAGAGAGAGAGAGAGAGAGAGAGAGAGAGAGAGAGAGAGAGAGAGAGAGAGAGAGAGAAGGAACCACATGAACAGTGTCTGAAATCAGAATGAGCAAACTTTATGAATTCCAACTATAAGCAAAACCCCATAGAATTACATAATTATTAAGGCATTTTGGGAATGAGATACATGAGCAAATTCTAGAAGAGGAAGATGACGTCACTTAGAGCAAAATATTTTGGGGCCAAAACTAACATGTTAGAACAATACGTGATCAGAACAATGCAATCTTAAAAATGACACAATTGCCGTGTACTTCATTGCAGCACTTGTTCACATTTCTCAAAAGGTACACATCTTTACCAGAAAAGCGTATGGGACAAAGCTTTTAACGAAATCTTAACACGATCAAAACAGACTGCAGCTTTTTAATCATAAATGGCATGTTTTTGAAACAAGACAAAGAACCAAAGTTGGTTTTCAGAACAGTACATGAAACAACGCGAAATCATTAGTCTTTTTCTAGTATGAGACAAATCCTTACACGACTTGACCGCTATTCCCCTACATGTCAACACAATATTTTTCATAATGACAATTGAAGCAAAACAGCATTCGCTACCACACACAAGCTGCTGATATACATGTTATTATTAAAAACCTATTATTAATTCTAAAATACAGTGTTAAGTTATCTAAATCACTAACTCTGTTGACATCTGACATTACACTACATACGATACTTCAACATTTATTATCATTACACATAATACATTATAACTAGAATAGTAGCTATATCAGAATCATGGAAAGATATACATATTACACGGCAATATCATGTATATGTATATATATATATATATATATATATATATATATATATATATATATATATATATATATATATATATATATATATATATATATACTAGCAGACCAACCCCTTAAGCTACCGGGATAACTCTGAATAACAACTGATAAACTTTTCTCTCTCTCGCTCCCTCACTTTTTCCCCTATTTCTCCTCCCTAACACCCCCTCTGCTCTCTCTCTCTCTCTCTCCAACCATCCCTGTCTCTTTTCCTCTTTCTTCCCCCAAACACCCCTCTACCCTCTCTCTCACTTCCCCCGATCTCTCTCTCTCTCTCTCTCTCTCTCTCTCTCTCTCTCTCTCTCTCTCTCTCTCTCTTTTTCTTCCCCCAAACACCCCACCACTCTCTCTCTCTCTCTCACTTCCCCGCGATCTCTCTCTCTCTCTCTCTCTCTCCAACCCTCCCTGTCTCTTTCCCTCTTTCTTTTCCCTAACACCTCCTCTACTCTCTCTCTCTCTCTCTGACTTCCCCGCGATCTCTCTCTCTCTCTCTCTCTCTCTCTCTCTCTTTCTCTCCAACCATCCCTGTCTCTTTCCCTCTTTCTTTTCCCTAACACCTCCTCTACTCTCTCTCTCTCTCTCTGACTTCCCCGCGATCTCTCTCTCTCTCTCTCTCTCTCTCTCTCTCTCTCTCTCTCTCTCTTTCTCTCCAACCATCCCTGTCTCTTTCCCTCTTTCTTTTCCCTAACACCTCCTCTCTACTCTCTCTCTCTCTCTGACTTCCCCATGATCTCTCTCTCTCTCTCTCTCTCTCTCTCTCTCTCTCTCTCTCTCTCTCTCTCTCTCTCTCTCTCTCTCCAACCATCCCTGTCTCTTTCCCTCTTTCTTTTCCCTAACACCTCCTCTACTCTCTCTCTCTCTCTCTCTCTCACTTCCTCTCCCTCTCCCTCTCTCTCTCTCTTTCTTTTCCCTAACACCTCCTCTACTCTCTCTCTCTCTCTCACTTCCTCTCCCTCTCACTCTGTCACTGTCTCATTTCCTCTCTCTCTCTCTCTCTCTCTCTCTCTTTTCCCTAACACCTCCTCTACTCTCTCTCTCCCTCTTTCTCTCTCTCTCTCTCTCTGTCACTGTCTCATTTCTCTCTCTCTCTCTCTCTCTCTCTCTCTCTCTCTCTCTCCAACCTCCCTGTCTCTTTCCCTCTTTCTTTTCCCTAACACCTCCTCTACTCTTTCTCTCTCTCTCTCTCTCTCTCTCTCTCACTTCCTCTCCCTCTCACCCTCTCTCCCCGTCACTGTCTCATTTCCTCTCTCTCTCTCTCTCTCTCTCTCTCTCTCTCTCTCTCTCTCTCTCCAATCCTCCCTGTCTCTTCCCCTCTTTCTTCACCCTAACACCCCCTCTAATCTCTCTCTCTCTCTCTCACTTCCTCTCCCTCTCAGAATGAAGTGTGGACGGACAGACAAAGCCGGCACAGTAGTTAGCTTTTCAGAAAAAAAAAAAAAAAAAAAACGATTAAATATTGGCTGTAATGTGTCTGAGTTCGACAAGTATATGTACACAAGAGTGGGATTTTACTTATGCCTTTCTTTATGGTCAGGTAGACAAATGTTACTTTGTTCTGATAATCCAGATGCCAGATCGCTACTCTCCTGGGAGTCAGAATTTCTTGATTTCTTCCTTTCATTTGGATTAGGCTTATTAGTGACAAGCATTTCCAAAGTGTGAAGGAATTGAGAAGTTGGGAGGGAACTATTGTTATTAAAATTATATACATGTGCGGTAAAAGTGAAGGGCACTATTCGAGTATGGAGGCGTATCTTATTTTTGTTAACAATGAAAATGCTGGAAACTGGATTTAAATGGATTTATATCAAGGAAAGCAAAAAGATTCTATTCCTGCAGCCAAGAAAAATAATGACAGTCTAGTTTCAAATGTGGTTATGTCTAGTATCAGTCACCTTGAGAACCCATATGACCATAAAATTTGTTAAAATTTTTTCTTCAGGTTATAACCTGTTTGTCTAATGTCCTCTAAAGGACAGTAAAGAACTAAAATAAGAAGATCGTGGATTCTGAATACAGATTTGAAGAAAACGAATTGTTCTTTTTGAAATAACATGACATGACAAGAACATAATTACAATTGATAGAAACCATCAATCTGCCAACCCTATTGGAAATGCAAAAGGATGGTCAAACAGTCGTCGAAAAGAAATACTTATTCCTCAACTATTTCTCATTTCCCACTATAATAAATACACGAAAGGACTGAATCATTTAGATTGGCTTCATCTGAAGCATCGCATTTCTATATCTAAAAAGTGGTATTTTAGTTTATTCACAGTTTCACTGATAGTGTGATGGTTACTTCCTACATGGCATTACTAGTTCCTCATTGGACGGGTTGGTATCGTTCTCACTTCTCAGCTAGCACTGTGCTGGACCCGCGTTCGATTCTCCGACCGGCCAATGAAGAACTAGAGGCATTTATTTCAGGTGATAGAAATTCATTTCTCGTTCTAATGTGGTTCGGATTCCACAATAAGCTGTAGGTCCCGTTGCTAGGTAACCAATAGGTTCTTAGCCACGTAAAAAAAATCTAATCCTTCGGGCCAGCCCTCTCTAGGAGAGCTGTTAATCAGCTCAGTGGTCTGGTTAAACTAAGGTATACTTAACATGGCATTACTAGATTTTAGGAGATCAGAGTTACAAGAGCTGTTTTGCAGCTCTCCTCCAGACTCGAATCCTGAACATTCTAGGCGGTCAAAAGTATCATCTTCAAAAGCAATCCCAGAAATTAGATTGTCTTCAGCGGGACATGTTCTTGATCGAACAGAGGGTGGAAAGCAGCCGAAATGCGCTTTTTGCACAAAAAAGTTTCAAAACAATGCCTAGAATGTAATGCTGGTCTTCACATAGGAGAATGTTTTAACAAGTGACATTCAAAGTAGTTGTTCATTTGGATCAGTATATGGGATATAGACACCTTTTGTTATATATCCTAGTTTTTTAAAATCTTTTTACAACCAACTGCTATTTTGAGAACGTTGTTTCCTGAACAAAAGTACTCATGTGCCCATGACCCTTAAAAAAGGACCAAAATTGAAATTAATTATTTTCTTAAAATATTTCTATAAAAATATTTTTTTTTATATTTATTATAAAATAGTAGTGTATAAAGAAGTGTTTTTCATGGAAACTTTAAGAAAAAATTGGGCATTAACGGGGTTTTAAAGATTTAAAAGTAAAGCAAACTATTAAATATTTCACGAAGTGCTCATTACGATTTTGGTAACCGCATATTTAACCAAGTGCGTTTTGCTTGAGGAATGCTTTAAGCATACTTAAGTAGTTTGTTAACTCATTTTTGCTGTTATCGGTGACCTCATATTGCTTTTCTTTGTAAGGTTTATTCTTAAAACTTCAGTACCCTTAAGAACGTTATACAGTCCGAAGTTTTCAATTATTATTCATTTTCATATTCTGCGCTCAAAACGCTAAGAGAAATAGCAAGAAATATTGATTGTAAATGGTGGGTTGACAATTACTAAATAATAATAAAAGAAAGTATCTGGAACTCTTAACATTTTGTCGGAGATAGCAGCAATGTCAGTTACAGTTTCATGAACACAGATGCGCAATCCCTAAAAAAAATATTGTCAAGCTCCCAGAAACTTCCTTTCTTTATTCTGTAACTTGCAAGTCCCCATTTACAAACAAGAATTCTTGATCTTTCTCTTTGAACGATAAAACGCAATGAATTTTGAATATTCTCAGCTCTTTTTTATCACTCTCCTGCATGTCTAAAGACGACGACTTTGAACAACAATTGACCAAAGATTTGGAGAGATAAGGGAGAGAAAGTAAATCACTCTTGTGCGACAAAAAAAAGAGTAGATCACATATATGTTCTAAAGTTAAAATATTATTTCAACAACTTTTGGGTTTACATATATCTTACCTTCGGATCCTGCTGATAACCCGACTCTGTTGTGATTCTTCTGTCATTTGGGCAAGCGAGATCGCTACCAGGGGGTCCTAATTTACATCCAAAGAAGGTCTCCCAGTATTCTGGGAACCAGGGATTCCTTTTATTGTTGGCAGGCGTCAGTCTGGACATATACTCATCAAATCCTTTGACCACCTAAAAGAGTAGAAATAATATGATTTTGGCAGTACCGTCATTATTTCCTTATATTTGGTCTTGCAAAAATAGAAAATGTTGCCAAAAACTGTATAATGAAAATGCATAGATTTCATACCATACTGTCTCATAGATACATCAACAATCATGCAAAAGTATAAAAAGATATTCCATGTATAACTGACATAACTATATATATGTACATTATATATATATATATATATATATATTATATATATATATATATATATATATATATATATATATATATATATACATATACATACATATATATATATATATATATATATATATATATATATATATATATATATATATATATATATATATATATATATAGTAAAAGTGAATGTTTGTATGTTTGTTTGGATGCTATAGAAATCTGAACCACTTGACAGACCCAGGCAAAATCTTGCACACATTCTCTGTCACCCCAGGTAAGTTTATAACTCAAAATAAAAACCCTACCCCGTGACAGACATACAAACACAGACAACACAAATGAAATTTTCGTTTTCACTGGTGCTGTTCACTTTTTCTTCAGTAACTGTATGGGAGTCACCAGTATCTTGGAAGGAAACCACCATCTTTTCAGTTAGTGATGTCATTAAACTCCTCCCACTGCAAACCCCATAATCAGTTTAGTACATCCAAAAAATAAAACAGATTTGTTTGATCATCATCTCTAGAACGAAGATTCAGTTTGTTGTGCAGTGAATTTCACGTAATTGCTGAAAGGTCCGTGTGCTGCTGAAAGGGAGACAAAACCTCCCCCCCAACAACACAAACACAAATTCACAGACACACCTGAGCATATGTCGCAGAAGTATAAGATCTGTTGTGTATTGTCTTTGTTTAACGACATTTTTTATTCTTTTCTAATAGGGGAACATACCTTCCCTCCCCCTTTCCCTTCCTCCTCCCTTTCCCCTCACCCTACCCTACCTTCCCCTCCCATCCCCCTCCCCTCCACCAACCCTTTCTGCTTCCCCTAGCTTTCCCCTCCATTCCCCCTCACCTCCCATCCCCTCCAAACCTTTCTGCTTCCCCCTCCTTCTCCATTCCCCTCCTACTCTACCTTCTTACTTCTTTCTCCTTTCCCCTCCTTCTTCCCTCTTTCCTGCCCCTCCCCTAACGCTCCCTGTTCCTCCCACTATTTATGGACTTAGAGTTTTCAGGGGCCTACCCGTAGGCTATTATTCTAGAGTTTTTCTGGACAGCGCCAAGTTGGTCAGCTAGTATCTGTATAATAAAGGTGAATGCTTGTATGTTTGTTTGGATGCTACAGAAACTGAACTGCTTGATGGACAGACAGACAGAATATATATATATATATATATATATATATATATATATATATATATATATATATATATATATATATATATATATATATTACAATGAGAAATATTTTCTGTTACAATAGAATCCCATCAAATATAACGAGCCCATAAAGATGCCAAAATGCAGACAATAAAAGCTATATTTTAGAGACCAAACTGTCTCTCCTTAAGCCCTGTCCACAATAGCAGGCACTGACAGACGGGCAAACACTGTTCCCCTAACCGTTTCCACGACACTGCCCGACCGAGTATGGAGCCAGAACGATGCGATTTTCTGGTAACACTGCTTCAGAAGCGAGAGAAAATATAAACAGCTGGAAGTACCCGACGGCATACCTGCTAGTGTGAATTCATTCACTATTTGCCTGAGGAGAGAGAAATATAGCTTTTACTTTCTACATTTTGGCGTTTTTATGGGCTCCTTATATATGATATATATATATATATATATATATATATATATATATATATATATATATATATATATATATATATATATATAATCAGAAAGCTACAAACGTCCTTTAATATCCAATTCGCTCTACCTCGGAAGTAATATATTTTCATATATGTTACCGAAGGGGAATTTTTAGTTGATAATAAGTCCACCGTCCTGTGGGTCGAACCAGCGACGGACGAGGACTCAGGACTACAGGGACACACTAACCCATTCGGCCACAAGAGAGGTTATAAGTGAATATCGCCTCCCATCAACTCACCCGTCGAAAAAAAAGTTTATCTTAGTTTAACCAGACCACTGAGCTGATTAACAGCTCTCCTAGGGCTGGCCCGAAGGATTAGATTTATTTTTACGTGGCTAAGAACCAATTGGTTACCTAGCAACGGGACCTACAGCTTATTGTGGAATCCGAACCACATTATAGCGAGAAATGAATTTCTATCACCAGAAACAAATTTCTCTTGTTCTTCACTGGCCGGTCGGAGATTCGAACTCACGACCAACAGAGTGGTAGTTGAGAACGGAACCCGCTCACCTGTCGAACTCAGGTGTTTTGCATTTGGAGACGATATCCACCCACCTATGCCATGTTGACCGTGTAGTGCGTTTGTCGCACGTAGCCATATTATGACTATTTATCACATCACCATGATTCATATACAATCAGAAAGCTACAAACGTCCTTTAATATCAATTCGCTCTACCTCGGAAGTAATATATTTTCATATATGTTACCGAAGGGAATTTTTAGTTGATAATAAGTCCACCGTGGCGTGAGGTCAAACCAGCGATGGACGAGGACTCAGGACTACAGGGACGCACTAACCCATTCGGCCACAAGAGAGGTTATATGAATATCGCCTCCCATCAACTCACCCGTCGAACTCAGGTGTTTTGCATTTGGAGACGATATCCACCCACCTCTGCCACGTTGACTGTGTAGTGCGTTTGTCCTGAGTCCTCGTCCGTCGCTGGTTCGACCCCACGGGACGGTGGACTTATTATCAACTAAAAATTCCTTCGGTAACATATATGAAAATATATTACTTCGAGGTAGAGCGAATTGGATATTAAAGGACGTTTGTAGCTTTCTGATTGTATATGAATCACGGTGATGTGATAAATAGTCATAATATGGTTACGTGCAACAAACGCACTACACGGTCAACATAGCAGAGGTGGGTGGATATCGTCTCCAAAATGCAAAACACCTGAGTTCGACGGTGAGTTGATGGGAGGCGATATTCACTTATAACCTCTCTTGTGGCCGAATGGGTTAGTGCGTCCCTGTAGTCCTGAGTCCTCGTCCGTCGCTGGTTGACCCCACGGGACGGTGGACTTATTATCAACTAAAAATTCCTCTTCGGTAACATATATGAAAATATATTACTTCGAGGTAGAGCGAATTGGATATTAAAGGACGTTTGTAGCTTTCTGATTGTATATGAATCACGGTGATGTGATAAATAGTCATGTATATATATATATATATATATATATATATATATATATATATATATATATATATATATATATATATATTATATCAGGTGCTTTGAAATTAGAGCCCCCTTGTATTTTCAGACTGAGTGACGGAGTTAGATACAGCCATGGCTAACGACTCAGAGGAAATCAGATGGATTGACCAAATTTGGGCTATAACCTTCAGAGAGGCCAGGGATGCTGGTGCATCCTTCATTTCATGTTCCTGAATAGCTAAATACATTAAAAGAGATGAATCCTTTGCTAAAAGAAACTGGAACAAAAATCCATATGACTGTCATCGTGAAAGGCCTGAAGTCCTTTCTCAGGAGTCAAAAGACATCATAGCTGAGGCAGTGGGTAGACCAAGAAAGTCTTTATGTAAATTGGTGCTTGAACTAGGAACAAAAAGAGGAAAGAAGAGAATTTATAGTGCTGTATATTGTGAGATGAAAAAATCTGGTATCAAGCCATTTCATGTTATCAGCAAGCCCAACATCACTCAGCAACAGAGAGAAGACCGTGCATGGTTTTGTGGTTCATTTCTTAAAGATTGGGATGAAGCTGACTTTCACCATGTTGCCACATCAGATGAATTCTTCATTTACACAGTCAGGAAGCCAAATCATAAAAATGACATCATTTGGGCTGCAAAGTTGGATGATATCAGCGATGACGTGTGCTATTGCCAAGTTGTGAAATTTCCTGAATGTTTGGGAATTTTTCTCTGTTTCACAGCCAAACGGTTAATGTGGATCATCAAAGAAAAAGGACAGTCATGGAATGGCAAATACCTCAGAGAAACTGTGCTTACTGGTGTATTTCCTTTCCTCAAAGATCCTGAAAATGTTTTATCTGTTGAAGAAGTCACATTTTTGCATGATAAGCCACCATGTTTCAAGGCTTTTCAGACACAGGGGCTGCTTCGAAACAGTGGTATCGATTTCTTCTCGTCAAGTGAGTTTCCAGCTAGCTCTCCTGACCTTCATGTGTGTGAAAACATTCTTAGTATCTTAAAGTATCGTGTTGAAGCACGCACAGTGAACTATGATGGTATACCAAGCCTCGGCAACCTGCGAAGAGAGGTGACCGAAGTGTTCAGGGAAATGGAGTTTGAGTCGCAGCCTTTTTGCGATTTGCTGAAATCATATCCCTCAAGAATGCAGGCTGTGGTACAGGCAGATGGAGGCCACACAAAATATTAAATACTCAGAGAAACTTAAATAAATACCTGTTCTGAATTACTTTTGTTTTTGTCCATAACAATTTTAGTTTACGCTGTAGGGGGGGGCGCTCTAATTTTGAAACACCCTGTGTGTATATGTATATATATGTATATATATATATATATATATATATATATACATATATATATATATATATATATATATATATATATATATATAATTTATATATATGTGTGTGTATGAATATATGATATATATATATATATATATATATATATATATATATATATATATATATATATATATATATATATATATATATGTATATTTATATATATATATATATATATATATATATATATATATATATATATATATATATATATATATATATATATATATATATATATATATATATATATATATATATATATATATATATATATATATATATATATATATATATATATATATATATATATATATATATATATATATTAAAAGGAGTGGGTGCAGGAAAACAAGCAGATTCCATGTGCAGTAATTTAATCCTACGTTTCGTGACCTTTTGTCACATCATCGGGGACATCTATAAATGAAAAATCAGACATTAGAGTGCTTTCAAAACATTAAGCAAATATATGAAAATATATGCACTGAAATCCTCTTAAAAATTTTATATAAAAAACCACGAAATTAAAATGACATAAAAATAAATTAGGCACTACGTAAAATCACTGACACACTAAAAGCTATGCAATAAATTACACATACATTAAACATAAAAGAAGAGAATTTAAAATTACACAATAAAAAGGGGAAAAACAAAACCAATAAGCAAAATCGCAGACACGTTTGCGGTATGAACACCAACCTTTCAAAGCAAGAGTAAAAAGCACACTAAAATTCATATAAACATACAGACCAGAGAACCGAAAATATAAAACAACTAAATTAGGCAATAAACAGTGGAACAGCCGCAGTTTGGTGATTATGTGGGTTCGACCCGACGTTTACTCAAGGTGAGATCTGATTCCCATATTGGAATAAGTCATCGTACTGGTTGCAGACTATCCAGCCCGGAATTGTCCAACATTGGAAACAATGATAACAAATGTAAAGCACCTATTAAGTAGGATTATTTCAAAATTATAGGTCAAGCAAAAGAAACACCAGAATTGCTTATACTTGAGAGCCTCAATATCAAATTGATAGTCCCTTCTCTTAATCACCAAACTGCGGCTGTTCCACTGTTTATTGACTAATTTGGTTGTTTATATTTTCGGTTCTCTGGTCTGTATGTTTATATGAATTTTAGTGTGCTTTTTACTCTTGCTATGAAAGGTTGGTGTTCGTCCCGCACGTGTGTCTGTGATTTTACTTGTTGGTTTTGTTATTCCACTTTTTATTGTGTAATTTTAAATTCTCTTCTTTTATGTTTAATGTATGTGTAATTTATTGCATAGCTCTTAGCGTGTCTGTGATTTTTACTTAGTGCCTAATTCATTTTTATGTAATTTTAATTCCGTTGTTTTTTATGTATAATTTTAAGTGTATTTCAGTGCATATATTTTCATATATTTGCTTAATGTTTTGAAAGCACTCTAATGTCTGATATTTCATTTATAGATGTCCCTCATGATGTGACAAAAGGTCACGAAACGTAGGATTAAATTACTGCACATGGAATCTGCTTGTTTTCCTGCACTCACTCCTTTTAATATATATATATATATATATATATATATATATATATATATATATATATATATATATACATATATTTCTTTGAATTCAATGACTTTTTGGTTGTGGATCAACTCTTTATTAGTTCCACTATGCTTTCTAAATCTTCTACATTCTTCAAAGTGTAGCTGATGGATAAAGAAAAGAAGATTAAATCTTTGTTCCATGTACTAGGAACACAACACCATAGCTGTTCTTTCATTTGTCGTGACCTCTTCAAAGCGTACCACATTTTCTTTGCGTACTCGTGTTTTATTACATGGTGCGGACAGAACTGTGGTGTCCAAAAACATTAACAATAAATACTTTCACATACAATACAATTAAATTAAAGTACAAAATTCATTTTAATTGAATTTAAGTTGTACAAAAATAACATGTTACAAAAAGATTTACAATACCCAGAATTTTTAGATGAACTATAGAGGAAACAAAAACCTGGTGTGTTGGTTGTTGAAGGGTAAGGGACAGAGAGGTGAGAGAGAGAGAGAGAGAGAGAGAGAGAGAGAGAGAGAGAGAGAGAGAGAGAGAGAGAGAGAGAGAGAGAGAGAGAGAGACGTGATTTAAGAAATGTTGTTGCCATTATTTGAGTTATTTACTCTTCCGGTGTTAGATGTTATTTGCCACCTACAAGTTGGGAGGGATCTTTCTGCTTCCAGTTGGCGGTTCAGGGTCAGTCTTTGTAATAAAATGCAGACCGATTGTGCTATGATTAGTCGGTGGAGATTTTGCTTCGTACAGATGATGTTGGTATTCTCCACTGGTTCCTGAGTCGTCGGTTTTCGGTTGTGATGATCGATGTAATGTTGGTGGATGGCTCTGTTATTACAGTGGACCTGTGGACGTCTTTTTGACGTTGTAGAAGTTTGTCCAACGTACGTTTTTTCAGGGGACTGGCATATCCTCTCAGGACAAGTAAACCTGTAAACGATGTTGGCAATGTCTTCTTTGTTTTGGTTCTGGTTGGTGTTGTTCCTCATCACGAGGGAAGCAGTCAAATTAGGTTTGCAATAGAAGCGAACTTGAGCCCGTTCTAAGGGGGATTTGGGCTTTATCCCTCTGCGGACTATGCTGGTAATCGCCTTCTTCTCTGCTTCAAATCTTTCGCTATATTCAGTCCGATGATAAATTATGATATTTTTATCAACGTCACCTATTGTTCTGGTTTCACTATTGTAGAACTGTTCAATTCTCCTTCTTATTATATCTTGTCTGTGTGTGTCCTGAAATCCGCTGTTGGTCAGGAGTTGCTGGACTCGCTCGATTTCCAGGCGAGTCGCCTGCCACATGTAGCAATGGATTATAGCTCTCTTGATATAAGCATCAACCACTGACCACTTGCAGGCTAATGGGCACTCCCCACGTGCACTGAGACACCGCCCAGCGTTTTTCGTCTTCTTGTAGACCTATTTTGGGTTACAAGGATGTCCAAGAAAGGCAAAGTTTTCTGTCTGCTGAATTCGACCGTAAAAGTTAAGGAAGAATTATTCTTAAGTTCTTGAGCTAATTTTAAGGCTTCGTTTTTGTATTCCATTGTGATAAATATATCGTCAATACACCTTGCGTATATGTGTGGTTTCTGATGATTGGTAAAGGTTGTGGTTTCGACATGGTCCATATAAATACTAGCAAAAAGGACTCCCAGCAGAGACCCCATTGCTCTACTGTCACATTGCCTAAATAAGTCACTTTTGTGTGAGAGGAAAGGGGCCTCTTTGGTGCAGGCTACCAACATTGATTTTAGTGTCCTCTCCGGTATTAGTAGTGGTTCCCGATTAGAGTGGTATATGCAGTCAAGTATCAGGTCAATGGTTTCGTCCACTGGCACCTTTGTAAACAAACTCTTTACATCTAGAGAGGCGATGTCTTTTTCCGGTTCTTTGTTAGGAAGCAAATCGATTACTTCTGTGCTCGATTTTACTGAGTGCTTTGATGGAAAGCGGTAATATAATCTCATTCAGTTTCTTTGATAACTGGTAAGTGGCCGATGTTATTTGCGAAATTATGGGCCTGATGGGGTTCCCTGACTTATGGGTTTTTATTGTTCCATAGCAATATCCCGTATAAAATCACAGATTATTTTGGGGAACTTTATCTCATTTTGCATTTTGTAGGCATATTCCGTAAGGTGCAGTACTCTGGACTTCAATTCGTTTGTTCGGTCCTTACTGAGGCGCTGAAACTTACTTGTGTCATTCAAAATATTGTCTGGTTTTTCGTCATATTCACTTCTATCCATGATGACGTAGTCAGCGGCTTTATCTCCTTTACGTATGATGATGTCGGTGTTTTCTTTGAGTTCTTTTGCTGCCTGATGTAATTCCAGGGGAAGGGTTTTGCTGTGATATTTCCCACGTGCCAGGTTGGCTTCTCCTATGAGTTCTGGGATCCACCCGGGGGTAATTTCTATTTGATTTTTATTATGCAGTTGTTCTAAATTGCTTATCAAACATTCTATATTTATACGTTTGGCCATTTGGTTAGGTTTCTTGATATACTGACAATTAAGGCCAAGATTTAATCATTTCTTTTCGTTGTCACTGAGGGAAAACTGCATTAACTTGACATACTCATCTTCGCTTTCACTTTTCCGCACTGGCCCTAGAGATTCTAATATTGGAAGGTGGTGCTCATATGGGCTTGGTAATATCTTGAAGTCCTTATAATTTATATTATTTTTGCAAAATTTCCCATGATTCCTAATGTTAGATAGTTCTGGGTTGGATAGTTTACACCCTGTACGGAAACTGATGCCCATATGTGCATCACATCTCACCTTGAGCAGGCGGCGCGTGTTGCCAACGTAAGTCTGCCTGTTGCATCGGCAGCAAGTATAAATATAGACAACACCGGACTGCATTAAGGGAGGTATCTCTCTTTATGATGCAACATACTACCAATAGTCCTAGGGTTCATTAAGACAAACTTGACATCAACAGCCGGGAAATAATTAGTTAAAATTCTCCTTAAGTGAGGTAAGAAAGAGGTGTCATGCACATAAGGAAATCGTATATAGAACTCAAGTTTATGGGCCAAATGTATTGCTGCTGGAGGATGAAATGAAATATCCAGCGTTTTCCTGACATACTTCATAAAGAGATTAGGAGGATAACAGTTTGATTTAAAATAATCGTAAAGGATTCCGATTTCTTTGTGGAAAAGACTCCAATCAGAAGTTAATGTCATGGCTCTGTGGAGGAGGGTAGACAATGAATTTAGTTTAAATTTGAAAAAAAAACCAAAAACTATGAAAGTTAAGACCAAGTCCTGTGAAAGTTGCCTTTCGAAAAATACCTGTGTGAAAACGGTCGTCATCACGGATGACAATCGTATCTAAGAATGGTAGTTGGTTATTGTTTTCCAGTTCATATGTAAATTTAATGTTGGAATGTAAAGAATTGGCATATTGTAAGAACGAATCACAATGCAAATGGTCCTTAAAAAGAACAAAAGTGTCATCCACATATCGGCGATAGAATAAAGGTTTAAAAGAAGAGGGACAACTGTCCACCAGCTCTGTCTCAAATTTGTGCAAAAAATGTTAGCGAATGTGCAACTCAGTGGGTTACCCATGCCCACACCCTCAACCTGCACATATACCTCATCATTAAAAGCAAAGGCGGTGTCCCGCACTGCCAACTCCAGTAACTTCCTAAAATCATGACGGTTAAAACAATGGTGAACACTGTCACCCTCAGTAAAAATAGTCTAACATGTATTCAGCTGTTTCCTCCACCTGATTTTTGCAAAACCAGATAAAGGTAAAGGAACCGTTATTCTAAACAGGGCTGATTACATTCATAAGATGCAGCATATTCTATCGGATGACTCTAAATTTCTGAAAATTGGTGAAAAAGATTTTAAACTCATTTTTAGAAACGAGGACAGGATCAACCGTTTTTTAAAGGCCCTAAAGGACAGACATACAATTAATCAGGTTACTTACGACAAGCTTTTCGTCACTAGCTCTTCTTTTGGTGTCATGTACGGGCTCCCGAAAACACATAAGGAAAATGTTCCTATGAGGCCCAACATCTGATCCCTTTACTGGAAAGCTCTTTTAATAATGAACTTTGTCTTTCTAATTCCTTAGAATTCAAAAATAGCATTTTGTGTCAGGATTCCGATTTAGTCATGGCTAGCTGTGATGTAGAATCTTCATTTACTAATATACCCGTGGAGGAAACAATTGAATACATTTTAGACACTATTTTTACTGAGGGTGACAGTGTTCACCATTGTTTTAACCGTCATGATTTTAAGAAGTTACTGGAGTTGGCAGTGCGGGACACCGCCTTTGTTTTTAATGATGAGGTATATGTGCAGGTTGAGGGTGTGGGCATGGGTATCCCACTGAGTTGCACATTCGCTGACATTTTTTGCACAAATTTGAGACAGAGCTGGTGGACAGTTGTCCCTCTTCTTTTAAACCTTTATTCTATCGCCGATATGTGGATGACACTTTTGTTCTTTTTAAGGACCATTTGCATTGTGATTCGTTCTTACAATATGCCAATTCTTTACATTCCAACATCAAATTTACATATGAATTGGAAAACAATAACCAACTACCATTCTTAGATACGACTGTCATCCGTGATGACGACCGTTTTCACACAGGTATTTTTCGACAGGCAACTTTCACAGGCCTTGGTCTTAACTTTTATAGTTTTTGTTTCTTTTCAAATTTAAACTAAATTCATTGTCTACCCTCCTCCACAGAGCCATGATATTAACTTCTGATTAGAGTCTTTTCCACAAAGAAATCGGAATCCTTTACGATTATTTTAAATCAAACTGTTATCCTCCTAATCTCTTTATGAAGTATGTCAGGAAAACGCTGGATATTTCATTTCATCCTCCAGCAGCAATACATTTGGCCCATAAACTTGAGTTCTATATACGATTTCCTTATGTGCATGACACCTCTTTCTTACCTCACTTAAGGAGAATTTTAACTAATTATTTCCCGGCTGTTGATGTCAAGTTTGTCTTAATGAACCCTAGGACTATTGGTAGTATGTTGCATCATAAAGAGAGATACCTCCCTTAATGCAGTCCGGTGTTGTCTATATTTATACTTGCTGCCGATGCAACAGGCAGACTTACGTTGGCAACACGCGCCGCCTGCTTAAGGTGAGATGTGATGCACATATGGGCATCAGTTTCCGTACAGGGTGTAAACTATCCAACCCAGAACTATCTAACATTAGGAATCATGGGAAATTTTGCAAAAATAATATAAATTATAAGGACTTCAAGGTATTATCAAGCCCATATGAGCACCACCTTCCAATATTAGAATCTCTAGCTATAAAGAAACTAGTTTCCACCTTAAACAACCACTCTTCATCTGTTCCCTTGTACATGGCTTAAACCACGCCCTTCTTGTTGTTTACTTTCGGTGCATTTTCCATACAGCAACTGAACTCCGTTGAGACAAGGATCTTTTTACCTTCTCTTAACTTTAAATATGTTTCTTTTCTTGTAGCGTCATTTTTATTTCAATAATGTATCTTACTTTGCCTTGCTTTATCCAATGTGTTTTGCGTGTCAACAAAAAATAATTTGTTATGCTGTACTGCTTATCATTTTTTTATCTTTGATTTTAGCCTGGATGATGAGACATTGGTCTCGAAACGTAGCTGTAGGAATAAAGTGAATTATGTTTCATGCTGTCTACTTCCACGCCTCCTGGTTTTGTACTGCTGAGGAACAGCCTCACCGTCATGTTGAATTTTATATATATATATATATATATATATATATATATATATATATATATATATATATATATATATATATATATTATGTTATAATATATATATTATATAATATATAAATATATATATATATATATATATATATATATATATATATATATATATATATATGTGTGTGTGTGTGTGTGTGTGTGTGTATGTATGTACAGTATATGTATATACATATGTATATATATACATATATGATATTACTTAAAAAAAAAAACTTCAGTAAGTTTGGGGTAATCAGCATGGATTTCGGTTATCAATTTTGGTTCAGACGCTGTGTAAATCAACCTTGCACTTGAAGAAACCCTGAACACAGTTCAGTCATATGAAGAAGAATGGTCACCCATCAGATTTCAACGGAAAAGCACCTCTCCCCGTCCCAGTACATCTTGTATTTCCCACAAATATACTCAGTGATTATTGCTGGTTTTAGTTCCTTTCTTTCACGCTAGCATGTCACTTGTAATTGTAATTTTGCAAAGCTCACTAAAAGGTACTACATCAACCTATCTCAGTACATCTCGTAAATATTTATCCACAAATATACTTACGTATTGTTAATGACTTTACACGAGCTTTAATTGTAATTTTGCAAAATAAAGTAAAACAAAAAATTTTCAGAAAGAACATGTATAACTGGTTAAAATCAGCGTATTTTTACTTCATTAATTATAATAGTAGTTTTCATGTATTATAACTTACAATTAATCTCAGTGTTAACGGTCTCGTATCAACCAACACTTATTGGCACATACATGTGATGGCCAGCAATGTTCAACAATCCTTAGTAGTGTTTTGACAATACATATGCCTCCTACACTGCTCATAATGCTAGTTTGCCCTAATTTGCATTATGTTGACCCACCTGAATAGTATGGGATAAGAATTCTGTTGTACCTGCAATAATATCTCGCAGCATGTGAACTTGAACTAGGGTCATCAGGTTTGCAGCCTCATGATACTGCTATATATGGCCAGAGTTAGATTTTTCACATTGTTCAAACTTCACAAAATCGGCCAGGTTATTTAAAGTTACAAATACTGTCCCCCCTCCTCTCTCTCTCTCTCTCTCTCTCTCTCTCTTGTGATTATGTAATCTAATAAGGACAGAGGGTTGAAATTTTGTATTTACCCATTATATATATACATACTGTATTTCTTCAGGTAAGCGCCTAGTTTAAGTGACAAAAATTTTAGTCACCCATCTCTATACATTTTCTCTATACAATAAGCTTTTACGTTTTCTCTTTCTATTTCATCCTACACCACAAAGTTGCAAATATTCAAATTCCAAACATAAACAAAACATTCTCGTGAATATCGTTGTCGTGAAGTGTATAAACATTACATATTTCATTGTTGCTCATATATATATATATATATATATATATATATATATATATATATATATATATATATATATATATATATATGTTTCATTGTCCGCTCATATATATATATATATATATATATATATATATATATATATATATATATATATATATATATATATATATATATATATATATATATCTATAATAGATATATATATATATATATATATATATATATATATATATATATATATATATAAATATCTACAACCATTATACTATAAAATGCTTAAAGTGTCAGAGACGAATACTGAATAGTGTAAAAGCTTAAAACCTATCTAGAAAACAGACAGACGAATATATTACAGTATTGTTTAGAAATATTAGTCTGTGTAAGGAAATTTTGTCATTATATGGCATTTTCGTGCTTTATTTTCACAGTTCTTGGTGTTGTTAGAGTATCAGAAGATGCATAAAGTATCAGAGACAAAAACTAAATAGTGCAAAAGCTTAAGATTTAGCCATAAAAGTGACAGACTCTAATATACTTAGGCTAGAAGTGTCTTGATGAGCCCAATGTTGAAAAAATGTATTTCTAATTCGCTATTAATAAAGAAACTGGGCATTGCTTGTGAGTGTGTTACTGTGGTATTTTAAATAAAATCTCTCTCTCTCTCTCTCTCTCTCTCTCTCTCTCTCTCTCTCTCTCTCTCTCTCTCTCTATATATATATATATATATATATATATATATATATATATACAGGATATACATATATATATATATATATATATATATATATATATATATATATATATATATATATATATATATATATATATATACAGGATATACATATATATATATATATATATATATATATATATATATATATATATATATATATATATATATATATATATATATATATATATATATATATATATATATATATATATAATCTGTGTGTGCCATTATTAGTGAATAGATAAAAGACTTAAGTATCATATTAATGGTATTATTTTAGTTTTTCAGAAAAAAAATTAAAATAAACAGGAAACATTGGCAGAAATAGTGAGTAAAATCGGACTTGGAAAGATTACTCAAGAATGTTCAGTATGAGCTCTGAATGAAGTTTTAAAGGTAAAGCATATGGATAAGAATAAACTAAGTGATATCTCAATCAGTATATCTCAATCATTATATATGATTAAGAAATTTATCAGCTAGTTTAAGAAACAATATAAGATATTCAACAGAAACTATGAGCGTATGTATGTGAAGAAATATGAGTGGTTTGATAAGTGTTTGTCATTCAACTTGCAGAATAAAAGTGGACCAAGTGTGTCTTGGGATACTTCTTCAGATAGAACTAAAAGGGGCCGTACATCAGAGTTGCCTAAGAAAGAACCTGAATTGTTTGTCTCAGCAGCGTCTAGTTCTGTGCTTGGTAATGCTGAAAAGCGAGACTTCGCATAAAGAAGGCACAGACTCACGTGGGAGACCAAATAAACTTAAAAAGGCACTTGAAAAGCCGAGTCTGACCGAATATAGTAGTGAAGAAGCCCTTGCATTATTTGTTAAAGCTGATATGAACCATGGAGTAAAAATACGTCCTGCCTATCAAGATACTGTAATTGCAAAAAAAAAAAAAAAATGTTACCCAGAGGAAATGACTGTAACAGAAATGAGTGCGGAGTGTTAACTGAAAAGTCTTCTCTCTCGTAGGCCTACTACTTCCAGACTTAAACAGGTGCCCAAGTCAAACTAAGAAACATCTAACAATCAATACCCACGACTTACCTGGAACCCTTTTTTGTAAATGAGGATTTGATGGTGCATCTAGTCAGAGAATATATAAGTAATGTTATAGAAATGCTGATTTAGAGGAAGCTATGAAAAACGAAGAAAGATTCAGCGCTTGTATTGTGCCTCTTTTACTGAAGGTTGAAGGTAATGTTGTGTGGGAAAACAAGTTACCCTCAAGTACAGGTTATTGCAGACCACTACATTTGCAGTTTGTTATACAGAGACAGCCGAAATATGCAGGTGAGAAGAAAGTTATATTAATTCCCAAATTCAAGAAATTTCTACAATCTCTCATGATCTTCCATTGGGTGACAGACTGATAAAAAATAACATAGATTATGACTTACAATTAACCGTGGTTGATGGAAAAGCAATTAATAGTTTAACTGGAACAACGTCAACTCAGTGTTGCAACATTTGTGGTGCCAAGCCAACCGAGATGAGCAACACTACAGTAGTTAGTTCAACAAACATCTGTGAACTCACCAACAGAGCCTGAATCAATGTATTCGGAACGCCATGGCAACTTATAAGACCTTCATAAAATACATGTTTGCATCTTGTGAATTTTACTTTTCAAGGGAAATATCTCTAAAAACCTTGTCAACGCATCAGTGACCACAAACATGTTTATTGCCTTTCAAAGTTTCATAAAATTGGTAAATAAATCTATATGCACCCTCATAAAAGATTCCTGGGGCACAACGTATCTGTTCATTATGACAGGTTTCTAATATATACCTTATTCTTACCATAAACCTTACAGTTCTTGTGGACGTATGAATACATCTTTAATCATGGTCATCCAGTCAAACACTTCTAGCTTTCTCTTACATAATAGCAAAACATGGATGAGCATTCAACTTACTTGTGTGCAACGAACTGGCAACAATATTCACTAAACTTGTAACAACTTGATCAGTGCTAATATTCACGGTATACCCTTTTGTATGAAGAAGATTCCTACACAAAGCATCGCCACAGATGCAATAATATTCACCAGCTAGCTTATTTTAAAAGATTTAATCCTTAGGACTAGCAAGGTATTTATAATCTACTAAATTTGGAATCTTTCGTCTGTTTGCGAACTGGGATATCATAACTCTAGTTAAGTAATCCATGGATTCAAAATTACAGGAATATTTTTCCCCTTAGCTTTTATCAGAAGGCTGAACAGACAAAATATCATCATAATCCAGACATTTAAGATCAAAACCATCACTTCATAAAAGAATTCCGAGATAAAGCATCGGCAGCGATATAATTTTCACTTATGACATATTTAATCTTGGCGCCAAACTCTTGTATAATCATACACCAATGCGTAAGTTTTGAACATAAATGATCTTTTAGAACAATAGCTTCATAACTATATATCAAACACTTGAAATTACAGAAAGCATGGCTTCTTTATCAGCAACAACAAAATTACAACAAAATTGCTTTCGCTTGACTTTCATTTAGGTGAACAGAAAGCAGTTGGATGCAGCTAACTGTTTACAGTAATATAACACTTCTTATACATAATCAGATATGTACAGGTGGCAAGAGAAAATGGTTATGAAAACTCAGGAAATATCAAGACGGGGGGAGGTGGGGATAGGGCAACAGTTCCTGAGTATTTTAAAAGCAAACCTTAGAGCAACATCCCATTTAAAATCTACACCTTCCTTAGTTATTTCTGTGAGGGGACATACCATTAATAAGAAATTGTACACAGCTCTAAGATAATAAAATGTCCCTCCAAGGTATTGGAAAAAAACAGCGAAATCATCCATAAATGCATGAAGGATGTCACCTAACACATCGCCATAAACGGAAGTTATCATTCTAGTGAACCTGATAGTTGTAAACCACAGCCTAAACGACATTCCGAAAAACCTAAAATGACCTTATGGAGAACTGAAAGAAGGCACCTGATGAAAACCTCCAAGCAAATCCAAAGAAGGAAAGTACCTATGCTTCCCTAGCGCTGACAAAATATCAGGCTACAGGACAAAGATCAGGAATAGCGTCTTCATTAAGTACGCGAAAATCAACACAAACACTCGAAGTTCTGTCTTTTATTTGTACAGCTGAAAAGTTTAAATACTCCTTGATTTTTAGTTTTCCGTAAAAGAAAACTGTTTAGATTTGTCTGCACAGCCACACTTTTTCTGTCCACCGTCAGATCTTGAAAACTACTGAGGCTAGAGGGCTGCAAGTTGGTATGTTGATCACCCACCATCCATTCATCAAACATACCAAACTCCAGCCCTCTAGCCTCAGTACTTTTTATTTTATTTAAGGTTAAAGTTAGCCATGATCGTGCGTCTGGCACCGCTATAGGTACCAACAACGCAAGCCAACACCTGGCCGTGGCTGAAAGTTTCATGGGCCGCAAATGAGAGTTTCATGGGCCGTGGCTGAGAGTTTCATACAGCATTGTACGTTGTACAGAAAACTCGATAGCGCAGAAGAAACTTCAACGCATTTTTTACTTGTTTTTAATTACAACTACTTCAATCATCTTGTCGATTTCAATACTTTTTCATTTTGGAATTCCATAGGAAGTCTATAGGACGGAAGGTGAACGATCTTATTAAGGTCTGTTTACCTGATTAGGTGGGAAATAAAGACTTCTCGATATCTATGTAATAGGTTTACAAAAGCTCTCTTCCACGAGTGTTACTGATGTCAGAGGCTAAATTAGCGTTTAATAGGTTTGATAATTTGTTCGCCCTTCGTGGTTGGAATCCAGTTTACTTCACCAACTGATATTATTCTATCAGTGAAACCTCGACCCATTAACCCTTTGATTACGGCCGAGGTAGGACCTGCATACAAATCCGGAGAGGTTTCAGACGGTAGTCACCCGTAGCATGCTACCAGACGCACGAAATCGTAAACAATCATTTGTAATACCGTTTGTATTTGTTGTTTGCAAATTAACCTGTTTATTTATATGATAATATTGTGATAGTAGCGATCCGTGATATAGATATTATGCAATTAATGTAACAACACAAATAAATAAACATGGATAAATGCTATATATCGGGGTTTAGTGTTGCCAGAGAGGTATAAGCACTGCACTGATTGAGGGATGACAGTCTTCTTTTTTTTTTTTTTTGTCATTTCTCTAATTCTGTTTGAATCCGTAAAGACAGCTACATCACAGTTGTGTATTATAGTTAAAATTATTTGTATATTCACTTGAAAACTAATCCATAAAATGTTCATCATTTTAATGGATTCCGCTTACTATTCACTAGCTGGGCAAAAAAAAAAAAAAAATGAGAGAGAGAGCGTGACAGAATAAAAATTTTTACCTATGGTTATTCCTTCTAATTGTACATCAATAACATTGGAGAAGTAAGTAGACACAATCACAATATTAGTTTGCAATATTAACCCACATTTCTGAGTATGTACAGTAATGATCAGCTTCAGCTGACAAGGATACATAATCTAGAAATTCAGATGAATTCTGCAGTGTTTGAAAGAATGGTTTGACCAACTTCTTCCCAATATAGAGACCTCTGCATCATAGTGTTGGATAACGCTTATCATTCAGTTCAGATTAATAAACCTCAAACAAATATCACAAAAGGATGAAGTTAAGGCTGGCCTAATAAAAATTAGTAAAGTTGCAAGAAGACGTTCATGTAAAGAAAATGGTGTGGTTGAATGGCAGAGATCATGGACATAGTGGTTAGGCTGCTACATACTTCTGCCACCAGTAATGCACCAGAATTTGATATGAGCTTAGTGAAATCTTCGTGGCAAAGAAGAATCATTTAAAGAAAATCCAGACCTGCTTCCTTTGGTCAAAGAAGCAATTGAATCCATATCTTCTGACAACTGGGCTAATGATGTGAGACATGCCGAAGATATAAAAAGAGATGACGCTTCAAGAGATGTTTGCATTGATAAATATCTAGATTCTTTTGTTATCGATGTAGCATCCTCTGACGAGGATTCTTCATAAGTAATGTCTCCTCATACTTCGATTGTAAATAAATTTATTGCTACCCTTGTTGTGTGATATCCTGTGAACACTGGTGAAATAAATTGAAATATAGATCTGTTTTTTGACAGAGAGAGTGGCAGAAATATCTTTAAATCTACATATAACAGAAATGCCACAGCAGTGATGAGTATCATATGACAGTGCTTTAAAAGCACAATTAAATCTAATATAAATGTGTATGTATATATATATATATATATATATATATATATATATATATATATATAAATATAATTGTGATATAGTTTGAGCTTTTAGATGCTTTCTTTCATTGCATGCCGTAATCCGTCTTTACCTCCTTGCTCTATCAAGGTTGAATTTTCACTGTACAGCTATAAAAATGGCTCATAATAAACATTTAAATATTGTTACACCTATATATATATATATATATATATATATATATATATATATATATATATATAGTCAACAATATTTAAAAAGAATGAGCTATTTGTAGATGCCTGATAATTCAACATGATAAGCTGAGGAAAACTAGACAGATCTGTACCTGAAAAACAATTCAAAAGCTCAAAACATGTCACAATTATACTGACTTCGATAACAGCAAAGGAACAGTAATAAAAAACTATATTAGATGACGTAACTCAAGAACATTGCTCGGTACAGCACATCCAAATAAATAAGAAGTGAAAATGAAAGCACATCTAGGTTTCAAATTTCTTGCATCTATCATTTTCATATATTGAATTTTTTTTTTTTTATCTAGGAATTTAGAGTGGGACAACAAAATACCATTCAGAACTTTCTATTGTAGTACGTGTGATAACAGGCGCAAACAATGAGGCTTGAAGTGAAGGGTTAATGGTCAGTTCAAGAACCAAGTCTTCTAAAACGGTCGTACTATAGTAACCCCCACCCCCACTGCACCTTTTATATAACCTTGTTTACTCTTATTCAGTTTTCCATCCTCTGGACTTTACTACTGAAGGTAATCTATTTCTTGTTTTTGTCATTGTCATTTTCCAATCTTTAAAAGCATTTTAATTTTGTAGCTCTGTTGTCAGTTTTAATTAGTGTTTTATCTTTTTAGCCAAGAAAAGATGGGATATGGAGTGATCCCGAAACGCACCTATTAATAAATATATCAATGATGAGCTGACTGTTCTTCCTATCCGTACTCCCTACTATATATATATGCATATATGTATATATGTATATATATATGTATATATATATATATATATATATATATATATTTATAATAATATATATATGTATATATGTATATATACTATATATATATATATATATATATATATATATATATATATATACTCTCTATATCTTTCTATCTATGCATCTATCTCATGTCTAACTATCTATTTAATACACACTAACACACACACATATGTATACATACGTATATATTAACTTTATCACATACACAATTGTTCTGTGCATTAACTTCAAATTATAAAAGGACTATTCAAACTGGATGGTATCTATGATCTATGCAGTTTGAATAATTTATCACTAATAATACTATATATATATATATATACATCACGAAGGAAGCAGTAGGGAAAGGCATCCTCATCATCTAAAGTTTAATTTTCGAAATGCCGACGTTCATGACCCAGAATTCAAGTCGCATTTTCAAGGCTATAAAATATAATATAATTTACGAACATCAATAACAAATTAATGCAATGGCAGCAGCTCTTTGTAATAAAAATATTTAAAACAAAACACCTCATTCCAAGACAAATTATGTGTATGAGTAAAAAGGAGTTCTTTTAAAATCTTAAAACAACCTACCTATATGAAGAAAGAACAAGACTAACATAAATAATTACAAACAGAGTGAGGAAAACCAGTTGCCGACTAGCTAAACAATTTCACTGAGGACGATTGAGTATTTAACCTTACGGCACAGTCTTCCTGATAATTATGGATTCTAGGATGGTTAAGTCGTTTGTTGTTCTGCACTCGGCCTAGGATGGAAAATCCTTGCTGTCAATATAAGTTTTACATAATTTTGAATGATCGTATGTTTGATTGCTCAGAGTTAGATAACCTGCTACCTGTTCTATGACTTATGCCCTGTGAATCATACGGACCTTCAACAGCCTCCTCATTGCATCCCATATGTATGTATCCGTGATCACATCCCGGGCAAGTGTAAACAACGCTGGACGAAAACAGAGGACTGAGCCGGTCTTTGACTCCTGAACAGACCCTATTTGTAAAGGATTTTCGGGATGATTTTTCAGGTTTAAGCTGAAACTCCCTTTGAATAATAATATTGCATTTTCATCTAGTATCATCATCTTTTGAAGGAAACTTGCATACATCTTTAGTTTCGGCACAGTCGATTCAGGTGTTGCCTGAGTCATTTTCTGTAGTAGCAGTTTATTTAGGGATCTGAAAAAAAGTCGTGATGGAAAACAATTATTATTGAAATATTTCACTAAAAAGGATATCTCATCGTGGAAACTCTTCCAGTTTGACGAGTGGGTGTAAGCCCTATGGAGGGTTAAAATAGGTTCAGTTTCAAATAGAAGAAACACGAACTATAAATTCATTCCCAAACCAGTAAATGTATTTTTCTACACACCTGTGTAAAAACCTGAGTCACCTGGAAATAATAAGATCAAAGGAAGGGAGTTTGTTATTTACCTCCTTCTACATGTGAACCTTATGTTTTGGATGTTGTCAGTTGACGAACTCCAGAAAGGACTCTGCATGACATTCATGACAGAAATAGGGAGAACGTGTCGTCAACATATCTTCGATAAAATAGAGGCCTTGGAACCTAATGGGACATTCTTCTATTATGCATCCTCCAGGGAGCACATGAAGATGTTAGCAAAAATTGGACAGTGGTGATCCATGGCCATCCCTTCAGTTTGTTTATACAAACTGAAGGCAAAAGAGTCCGTGTCCAGCACGGCCCAGCTCTAAAAGTTGTTTAAAAAATGTCCTACTAAAATTATTAAAAATTGCATCTTCATCAGTAAAAGTTTGCTTAATATTATCTCGTGTGATTATTATTATTATTATTATTATTATTATTATTGTGTGGAGAAGCAATTCCACAGTTATGTATATGTACATATATTTAAGATAAATATACAGCTGTGGATTTATACTTCATTTTAAGACTCATGCTACTATAGGTATTTTTTTATTACTATTATTTTTTTTAGAATATGAATCCAATTCATACAGGCCAAGCATACAGGGACCATTGACTTGAAATACAAACCTCAAAGTATATGGTAGACGGATTTTTCCAGGAATATTGGAAAAGTTTTCCGTGCGTCTTTAATAGTGTTCTTGAAGACCATAAAACTTATTTCTTTTCGAAGAAGAATTTTATTTAAAATAAGACAAGCGATTTAAACTACTCTGTATCCTTCAAAAAATCACTATTATAATTTGATGCTGGTACTATAAAAAAACTATATATTTATAACTTACTCTGCTATGCAGAAAAAAACTTAATCATTCCTTGCAGAGCGGCCATCTCTCTCTCTCTCTCTCTCTCTCTCTCTCTCTCTCTCTCTCTCTCTCTCTCTCTCTCTCTCTCTCTCTCTCTCTCCCCCTTAATAAGGTGATCAATGGCAATGGAGAAGCCTTGTTAAAACAAAAAAGGTCACTTTCTCTTGAAGCTGACTGGATTACTGGGCGCTAGTGATGACCATTTCAGGAAATAGAAATTCTTGAGACCACCTTATTTTTAACTATTGGGAAGAATTAGTAACGCACACAGACACAAACCAGTGTATACGCACACACACACACACACACATATATATATATATATATATATATATATATATATATATATATATATATATATAAAATATATGTATATACTTATATATACATATATTTATGTATATCTATCTATAATAATAATTTCCAAGTTGATCTTGTCCTCCCAAGGTGAAATTTTCTAGAAAGCTTTATTGCCACGAAAATAGCATTTTTTTAAAAGAAATAAATGTAAATCTAGCGAAAAATCATCATCATCGTATCCTTTTCCCTCGTCGTCAGGAGAGATATCTATCTATCTATCTATCTATCTATCTATCTATCTATCTATCTATATGTATATATATACATATATATAGATATATAAATATATGTAGATATACATATATATATACATATATATATATATATATAATATATATATATATATATATATATATATATATATATATGCATACATGTATATAATATATATACATATATGAATATATATATATATATAACTATATATATATATATATATATATATATATATATACATATATACTGTATATATTTATATATATATGTATGTATATGTATATATACATATATATATATATATATATATATATATATATATATATATATATATATACATATATATATAAATATATATATATATATATATATATATATATATATATATATATATATATTTCTCCCAGCGACGAGGAGAAAGGATACGATGATTTTCACAATTTTAATTTCTTTCTTTTTTTTTTTAAATATTGATGTTTTCGTGGCAGCTAAAGCTCAAGAGGCTTCATACAGTCTGCTGCAGAAAGAATCATTGTCGCCTGGCGCCGTAATATCTTCGTGTTTTCCTGCGGTACGTTTTAAGATTCTTCCGCTCATGCGTATAGCGCCATCACTCAATAGGTGCACTGACACCAAGGACTACGGTGGCCATCTCAGGGGATCCTCCCAGGGAGAAGACGTCTTAGGCCTTCACAGACAGCATGTGAGCAAAGAGAGCGAAGTTTATGGTTAAAATGAACTGGATGACGAAGCAGATCGACTAAAGAGATTTTCAGAGAAAAGTACATCACGAGAATGGCAGATAGCTTCGGTCTGTAATTGTTTACTGCTGAAAATATGGACTACTTCATGGAGCAATAGCAAGTCGAGTTCCCGCCTGCGATTATTCAGCACCTCTACAGTCGTATTGCTTGTCACTCCACGGACCTGAAGCTCTTCCATTCGAAATAAGGAAGAAGTAATCAAGAGGAGAAGACAGTGGAACGGAGGAACTGAAGGAGAATTTATACGGAAATAAAAGGTAAGAGAACTTGAGGTGTTTTCTAAGCTGATTGAGAGGGTTTTGGATGCCCAAAATTACCGCTTGGAGCAGTTCTTCGCTCGAAATAAGAAAGGAAGGAACAAAAAGAGACGACATCGGCGTGGGTATACTGAAGAATGCTGACGAAAGGGCCATTAGATAACCTGAGGTGTTGGAAACTACTTCAGATTTTTGGATTCACAGGTGCTTTTCGGAGAAGCAAGGAAGAGAATCGAAGGGATGATCAATATCTCGTCAGTAAGAGGATTCTCATAAGTTTATAGAGACGACTCCTTAAAAAGCAAAGAAGCTGTTTATGTGCCAGAAAAAGAACTCCAAGTAATGGTTATCGCGATGTTGAAATGATCTAAAACCGCTGAATTTTCCTTGAAGACATTTAGAATCCTTCAGTCCTCCGGCTCCTGGAAGGACAGGGAGAAATGCCATTCGCGCGCGCCAGGCTTCAAAGTGTCCAGAACAATCTCGGATCTTCAAATCGTCCCAGCCTTCGGAGACAGAAGTGTCAGTTTTGAAAAGTAGGGTAAAGCAGAGAGTATTGGTGAGGAAGGTCCGACCCAGGAGGCCGCTTCCTTCCTCAAGGAAGCAGCCCTATGGGTCTGACCCTTCCCATGGAAAGGGCCCAAGCCCTTTGAGATTAGCCCCAAAAGCCTAAGGCTTGCCAGTCTTCTTTTGAGGCAGCCTTGAAGGGAAGAGGTCCGACCCAGGGCTGCTTCCTCGGAGGCAGGTATCCTGTCAGGCTGGGGAAGCGGGCCTGGAGAGGGCCCAAGAACTTCAGGATAAGGGCCCAAAGTCCTCCTAGGCTGGCCAGTCTCTTGAGGCAGCCTTGAAGGGAAGGTCTGACCCAGAGGCTGCTTCCTCGGAGGAGAACTGGGTATCCTGCCAGGCTGGGAAGCAGGCCTGGAAGGGCCAAGAACTTCAGGATGAGGCCCAAAGTCCTCCAAGGATGGCCAGTCTCTTGAGGCTGGCCTTGAAGGGAAGGTCCGACCAGGGCTGCTTCCCTCCTGAAGGCAGGTATCTGCCAGGCTGGGGAAGCAGGCCTGGAGAGGGGGCCCAGAACTCAAGGATGAGGCCCAAAGTCCTCAAGGATGACTGAAGTCTCTTAAGGGCAGCCTTGAAGGGAAGGAGTCTGACCCAGAGGCTGCTTCCTCGGAGGAAGGCAGGTATCCTGCCAGGCTGGGAAGCGGGCCTGGAGAGGGCCCAAGAACCAAGGATGAGACCCAAAGTCACTCCAAAGGTCGCCAGTCTTTTGAGGGCAGCCTTGAGGAAGATCCGACCAGAGGCTGCTTCCTCGGAGGAAGGCAGGTATCCTGCCAGGCTGGGAAGCAGGCCTGGAGAGGGCCCAAGAACTTCAGGATGAGGACCAAAGTCCTCCAGGATGGCCAGTCTCTTAGAGACCTTGAAGGAAGGGTCTGACTGAGGCCTTCTTGGAAGGCAGGTATCCCCTGCCAGAGAGGCTGGGGGGCGGGCCTGGAAGGGCAGAAACTTCAAGGATGAGACCCAAAGTCCTCCAAGGATGGCCAGTCTCTTGAGGGAGC